>NW_025335775.1:41723-66707 GCF_004798865.1 Varanus komodoensis
GAATCCTGGGCTTTGTTTGGATATTGATCTTCTGGGCATTCCAAACAATCATCCATATCTGAAAATGAAAACATTTTTCTTAGTTTCTCATTTCTGAATTTTTTTATTTTTTTCCTTCTTATGCACATTATGTGATATGTAATGACTGAATAGGTATGAACACAAAATGATCAAAGTGAGAAGAGATTAGTGTAGGCATGGTCCCTGTGGCTGGCTTGGTCAATTGGAAAATTGTCCTGTTTCAGAAAGATGTCTTTAGCATCAGAACTGTGAAGAAAGAGAATGAAAAATGCCAGAATGTCTAAACCAATTCTCAAAGTTTCTTCGTAGGTCAAAAAGTTTGTCCTCTTGAAAATACATATTTTTAATCCAATGTTCTGTGAATATTCCCTCATAGGTTGTTAAACACTCAATGTGTTAGAGTGTTATGATGACAAAGTGCATTTCTTGGCATGTTTATCTCTTGTTATAATATTGAAATATTATTATTTCATCCATTTTATTCTATTTTTATAGATGGGTACATATTGTTTTATCCAAGTCAAATTGGAGTGATGCATTTGTAATTGCCTAGACCACATGAGGCTACCCTGATGTGATAGAAGTGGAGAAATCTGAATGCAGGCATATATATGCAGATAACGGTAATTTGTGCCAAAATGGAATACCAAATTCAAGCATCCCTAGTCAAGAAGCATGCCAAATTTTAGAAGGATCAGTAAAGTATCCAGACAGTAATGATGAATGCTACACTATTTAAGACTTGTTGCTTTCCAAAAGTGACCATGACTGATGTTAATGACATATGAGGGCCATATCATGGCAGACTGACTTGAAATGATCAGCCAAAGCCACAATGTCTGAAGCCCAAAAGAATCCAGAGATTGTTAAGCAGAGGTGTGCACTGACCTTTAATTTTGACTAAGTCCACACTTTTGACTTTCCAAAAACAGCCAAATCTGACTCAGAACAATTAACATTAGCTAATTGGGTTCACTTCCAATGCAATGTTAAGATTTCAAAATCAATTCTTTTCTGCTTTTCATGAAGTATTAGTTGAAATAAGAATTGCTTATCATTTATTGTTGTTGGTCACATTTCCGTGACATTTGCAAGTGCAGAAGCCCCTTTAAGGACTCAGAATTATAGTGCAGGACTGTGTGTGTGTGTGTGTGAATAAGGCAAATGGGGGTTTTTTGGTCATTTTGTTTCGGAATGGCAAATATTGGGGAGAAGTCTCCAGAAAAGACACTATGGAAGTATGTTACTTGAAAACCAAGCTACAGGTCACTGCATTCGATTTTTTAACATATCTGAGGAAAGATTGTTAACTTAAATAGGGTTCAGAATAAATATAAAATTCAAGGATCATCTCAGTCATTCAGAATCTTTGAATTGCTAATATTTGTCTATTGAGTTCTTCAGTACTTGTCTAGAATTTGTGGATAAAACGATTATGTCAAGAGTAAGACTTAAGCTTGTCATATCTCCTTGGATCTTCTCACTACGCAGTGGGATTTCCCATACATTCATGTGTATGGATTGCATTCATAATAAATAATGAAGTGCTTCAGTTGGGGACATTCATTTTGAGAGTGTTCTGGACCCTTCACACACTTCTTTTCATTACCCTGTCTTTCACTTGGGTGTGTGCATGCACCTGTTACTTATGTACTGCAGGACCATAAGATCATCTGCAGTTACTAGTCTTACCATTCTGACTTGTCATTTTTCCTTTTGGACATGGGAGACAATCGTAACAGCAAGTCTGTTTTCCTTCCTGTTTTCTCCGGAAATAACCAGGGTAGCAGCTTTCGGTACATGAAGAAAGGGGCAATACCTTGTCCAAAAAAGGGGGCAGGTAGGGAGGGATATATTACCAGCAGAAGAGGTGTCTGGAACATCATATAATCAGTGGGTCAATCAATCATCAAACAAATTGCCAAGAGGAACCTCTTTAAGGGTTCCTTAAGTTTCTAAAGGGTCTTTGGCATGCAATGGTTCAGCATGGTTAAGCATGCTGGTGCTCCTCAGCAACTTCTGCTGGAGGAATGTGCTTCTATATGTGATGCAGTAAAGAATAGCATTCAATAACTTCAGCCTTACACCCTGCTTACATGGTTTTAGAAGAGTGTCAAAGTGCTGAAGGCACCATCATTTCATCCACTCCACTCCAGCTAACGTCTTGATAGCTTACCAACTATTCAAGTTAAGATCCTTCAATACCTCTTCATTTGCACTAACACCATTGTTCCCTGAATTACTATCATATTTGTTCCTCTTCCTGGCATTCATTTCATCTTAACTTTACTTAAGTGGTCCTGGCAAATTATACACTAACACAGCTTTCTAGGAAAATAAGAATAAAAATAAGTTTCAATTTTAAGTAACTTAGGGTAGAGTTCTCTATGCACTTACCAGTTAATAAACCTCAGTCATCTACATGGGCCTTACTTTGGAGCAGTCATGTGTCAAACTGCATAATTAAGAATGAATATCTATAAAATCTGCCTCCTTAATTAGAAACATAGAAACTGAGCGAGTCAGAAGGGGTCTCCCAGGCCATCTAGTCTGACCTCTGGCTCCAGCTAGCTCTGCTTTTGACATGCCTACCTTTCGATGGGATTGTCCTATACACTACAATATGCTTTTGGATACTGAAGGGCATTTTGCAGAATGGCACACATAACTCTGCTGCATTGGAATGTTGGAGTGTCCTCTTGTATTCCAATTGGCCATAGACAAATACCAAAGATACACAACTGCGTATGTTAAAGGGTCGAAAATGTCAGAGGAAGTGCAGTGTTGATATCCTTCCAGAAATTTGTTCAAACCTGGAATGTATGACCTGCAGCCAGGAGCTACCTGCTTAAAGGTGCTGTGCCACGCAATGGTATCATCATGAATAGTGAACATCTTTCCCACAGGAGCCTGAGGATCCAGCTTTCCAACTTTCACTCGATGGAAGGATTGATTTGGAAATGTGACCCAGTTTATAATGTCAAATCCAGTTAACAATACTCCATTCTGGTCAAAGGAAATCTCATCCCCAGCACTGTTGTTAAATGTGACACTTTTCAGAAAGTGGTGGAGCTGAATGTAAAAAAAGAGAGGGTAAGTGTTTGCACAAGTTTGCCATGAGATATATGTAAACATCAGTAAAAGAATGAGAGGAACTCTTTAGCTTCTCTCTCTGTGTGCATGTGTGTGTGTTTGTGCAGGGTGAGGGGAGAAGATCTTGAAGGTGTCCTGTGCTGGTGTTTACAGTCTATCAATGGTTTGACTCCATTGTGTTCCACAATAATACAACTATGGATTAAAAATGAATAAATAACTGTAAGCAGTTGCAAATAAATTAGATGCACATGAAAGGGAAGGGAAGGGAAGGGAAGGAAAATAGAATATCACAAAGACTATACTGAAATGCCCGATGAATAAAAGTCATTTGTTTTGTACCTAAAGGAGAACATTACTCTTAACTTTAGCTTCGGCCAGTTCCCTATTTTCCAATTTTGTGCTTGATTCATCTTGAAGTGTGAGAAATTTTCCCAATCTTATATTCTATTAATCCTACTTTTGAACTGATCTGATTTTTCATGTTGGAATTGGCACTGCAGTTTTCTGTGTATTCTATATAACCAGCACATTTTGCTTAGAATGTATCCCTTTGTAAAAAACTAATCCAGTGTGATGCATTTTGAATGCTATCCTCAAAAATATGCACAGATTTGCAGGTAATTTTTGATTGGAAGATTCCCAGAAACTTCCTGAGAAATGTGACTGTGTGTATCTTTATCTATCTTTTTGAAGATATACACGTTTCAGTTACTCCATTGGATTTGAAGTAAAAATTAACAAAGTTCACATGAAAAGCTTATAAGAATCCATTTCTCCTACATTCCTTCTTTTGTCACTAAACCATTGGAGGCACATTTCTTAATGGGCAAGGCACAGTTGAAAAAGCCTATTCTGAGAATGCAGGAAACCTTCACCTCACTTCTAGAGGAATCAGGGGCACACAAAGAAGGGCATGAACTGAAGATCTTACATAGAAGCAACTGCTCCATCAAATCCCAAGCTGTGTATGCTGTGGAGGCAAGTGCCAGCACTTTGAAACCAATTAAGAAGCAAATTTGCTGATGGAGCAGAGCTTTTAAAATTGACAAGGTAAAATATGTAAGCTTGTGTCTGGGTAAGCTGTCTGGCATCCTGAAGCTCAAACCATTTCATAAGGGTAACGTTTCCATAATTAAGTAAGTGTGCTTGATGTATAAGATACCTGCTGTCATAAGCCTAGAGAGGAAACTAAAGGAGATCAGGAGGTTTACTTCCATTCTCCACCTCTTGGCCTAAATATAGGACTTCTAGTAGCCCAAACTGACATCTGCTGTTTTCCACTGAATCCTGTTTTGTACCAGTTATTTAGCACTATTCTGGGGTGACCCCCTTTTTCTCCACTAATCAGTTCTTCTTTGGAATTGTGAAACTATAAGCATAGCATGAAGCATGAAGCATCAAGTCAGCCCTTTCCCTGATTGCAAGTTTTTAATTGTCCTTGCATACGGGAAGACCACTTTTCATCTCCCTGTGCAAGCTTCTACTATTATGTCATACTTGGGCTTTCATGGTATTTCAGGGCCAAATCAAGATGAAGTAGTGGTTGGCACCAGCAGGGATACAACACATTGTCCTGGTCCTGTGTTACCTTGTGAAATATCTGTGGTTTAATTTCATGTATTTGTTTGTTTACTTATTTACAATCCAGATTAATCCTTCTGTCAGTACATCCGTGTCCTATGAAATATAAATGGTGCCTCTATTTACAACTCTCACTTTCTTATATTGATTTATTTTGACAAGAAAAGGGCAATATGAGGCATCTGCCTGCTCTCTCTTGATGCTTTGCATGCAGGACACGTTGGTGACCATACCTTTATCCCACACTAGGAAGTTACCTATACTGTTAGTTGAACTTGAATTCAATTCTGACAATAGGATATCACCTTCCTCCACATATTTGTTATTTGGATAACAATAAAGAAAGATCTGCAAAGTAAGCATGAGATTACAATATAGTCAATCATGGGAGAAAACTGAAATGGACAGATTGATCCATGTTTTTCTAGAGTTTGGAGAGCTCCTCTGTAAATACCAGGACTGGATACCCATACATTCAACACTGCTCAGTCACTCTTGCTCTCTTCTTCTGACATGCTCCTAACTTTAATACCAATTGGAGTGCCTTCCCATAGTTGTCTAGTCAGTCTGCTACCTGCCATGGCTGTTGATGCTGAAGATTCTGTCTCCATCCATTCACATTTGCTTGGTGTTTAATTGGGCCAGACTGAAAGGCATGGAGAGCACGTGCCACCACATGCACAGCATTGTAAACATTGTAGCTGTGGCCAGTCATGCTCATTTCAAAAAAAGCCCCAGGAAGACTCTCCAGTGTCTCTGTCCCAGAGCAGACATTCTCCACTTTCTCACTAACTAATGGATTTGGAAATATACAGTCAAATGCTTGTTCCCAGAAGTCCTTCACAAAACCATCTTCTTTGGTGAAAAAATGGTGTCTGGTTTGAAGAAATGTCTTGAATCCTGGAACTTCATGGGAGTGAACTGCAAAGGACAGAGCACCATGGATGACTTGTATGTCCCAGGTCCTTTGATAAAAGTATGATGTGAGCTCCATCTTCACTGTCATAATCCACACTTTACCTTTGGGCTCCATAAGCATCATTTCCATCTTGGGCAGATACAACAGCAACCTCAAAAATAAAATATTATTTTCATAGACTATGACTGTATTGGCATTGCTGTTCATGGAAACACTGTATGTTTCTATCAGCTGACCCAGGTCGTCAAAAATGCTACTGAGATAAAATGGCTTGATTCTTTCTAAGAAGGCAACACAGATTCCATGGGTGGGAAACATGGAAGAAATAATCCTTCCAAATCGTTCTCCAATGTTTTCTTTTACAAGGATACCAACCCACATCCACCTGAAGTGGTCAAGTAGCTGGATAATCCCCCAGTGTTCATGGGTTTCATTTGGGACCATCTGGTAGAAAGACCAAGTTTCTGTCTGATCACTTGTCTCTGGTGGAGAGCCATATGTTAACTATAGGAATAAAAATGACATAGGTGATTGAGTGTATTATATGTAAAGGCAGGCTGGCAGGCAGGCAGAAATTCTTCTGCAAAATGAAATGCATATGCACTGATAACTCTGAAATATTTCATGGTTGTTCTAACACACACACATACACAATGACTATATGCTTACCAGAACAGCTGTATAAGAATTTGGTTTCAAAGGATTTAAATCAATTATCTGTCCATCTTTCTGTTCATCCATCCATCCATCCATCCATCCAGTTCAATAGATATTCAGTAAGGTCATCAGTTTTGTATATTTTAATAAAAGGATGAGGCTAAGTGCTGCACTCAATATGTCAGCAAATTTGGAAAACTCAGCAGTGGCCACAATATTGGAAAAGGTCAGTTTGCTTTCCAATAATGATATGAGAGGACTCACTGGAAAAGACACTGATGCTGGGGAAGATTGAAGGCAAAAAGAGAAGGGGATGGCAGGGGGTGAGATCGTTAGATAGGGTCATCGATAGGGTGAGCATGGGTTTGGATAGGCTGTGGCAGTGGAGAATAGGCCTGGTGTCCTATGACCAATGCAGCCATGAAGAGTCAGACATGACTTAGCAACTCAACAACAACAATTATGTTCTAGGAATGTTAAAAAAGTCTCTCAGTTTAGAAACATTTACCTATTTCAAGGTGGGTTAATTGGGGGCCATTGCAAAGGCATTTTCCACAATTTGTGCATAGTCAGAAAATCTGAAAGATCATGTGTTGCCTTTACAGACCGTATACACAAATACAAACTTCCCAACTTTAAAGGAATTCCTCCTTCTTGATATCTACAGAGCAAATCTGTCCATCTGTATAATCTAAATTCTGAAACACCACTAGCACTGCCTCCAGGTTTTCATATGCATAACAACTTACAGGTAATTGCTACAAAGCATTTGATAAACTGTGTGTTGCACATTCAATGGCCAAACATCAATTAAATGTAAGTGTGTGCACCTATGTCTTTGTTTCATGCTAGTTAGAAAAAAATAATGGCACTACACATTTTTCTCTAAGTCCCATGCCTTCCACACATCCTACCTGTGGAACTTTGTAGGTACTCAAGATATCTGCTATGTCAAGAGAGGTCTGAGAGTAAAGTGCCCCAATGACTGACTTCAAGTGGTTTGGAATGCCGCAGGTGTAGTTGGGCATAAATTTCTTGAGAGTGGCAGAAAGTTCCATGGTGGCATGGTATGTCCATCTTCCTCCATAGCTGTCGTAGATGATGAAGCCCAAAGAGACATTTGGTAGTATCTGGTTGCTTTCATTGATCTCCTTCACAGCAAATATCAAAGCCAAGATGTGTTGGTAGTTCTTAGTCAGGAGGCTGCAATGAGAGGTTAAGTTGTATCAAAGGAAATTCTTGAAAATCATTGCAACTAAGCTGGGCAACCAAGAAGCATCTGTGGGCAGTCCACACTAGAAAATTTTATGAGCAATTTAATGCCTGATCTCCTGGTGTCTCATAACAAGCCTGCCCCCCCCCATCCTCTGATTCCAATTCTTTCTGCCAACATATCTCAAATCTTTTAGAAGTCTTCATCATGGTTTTCTATATGTTGCATTCTGTCCTTCACGGTGCATATGTCCATTGGGGCTAAACTCTGAGTAATGTTCTGCAGCCAGTAGGAGACATTTTAACTGGTAATCTGAAGTGCAGAAGATGATGTTTCTTACTGGCTTTGGGAAATAGGAGCAGCATGGATGTCTTCCAATTGCTTTCCCACCTCCCTTCGCTAAAAAAAGGAAAATAATTCTTACAGGGATTCACCAATCAGTGAATAAGAAGGGTTCCCATGGAAGCTGTCTGGATCTCTGGGCATGAAGACAAGAGATGTTATGCTACCAATGAGAAAGATGCCTGGTTGAAAGTATCTGTGACGAATAGGCAGAGGCTCACCAACAATGCAGCTTTTAATTTGAGTATTGCACTCCATAAGAGGAAGCATCAGCAGTAGAAATACAAACAGTATCATTTTAAATGGAAGTTCAGAATAGCAACAATATGCCTGGTTTCACTGGAGTTCCCAAAGATGCACTAGCTGAGATAAAAAGGAACCCACTCCTCTCTCCACTGATGTAATGATCTGAAACCTGGAATAAAATGCTGAAATTATCAGAAATCAGTCTTACAAAACCTTCTTCATCCTTCATTTCTAACTCTGTATCTGATGAGTATGAGGCATATTTGTACTGTCTAAATTCTCTCAGCCTTTAGTTTTGCTAATGCAAACTTAATATCTAGGTGGGTCTTAGGAAAAAGAATTAATTATGGTGACTTGGATAAAGGAAGAAAGAAAATCTCAAGGTGCAAATTAAGATTCTCTGGGGCATTGCAGTCAATGTATGTCTCTACTGAACTAGTGCTTTCTACTCTTTATTCTTTTCAGTGCCAGGTGAAAATCTTTTTATTTTCTCAGTATTTTAACAGCTAACATTTAACCTTAGATTTGATATCTTTATACTTTTTAAACTTCAAACTTTATAATTCACCACTGCTACACCTCTGTGTTGATTTGTTTACAACAGCTGTGGCTTTATTGTTTTATGTCTTTTTGGTTGTGTGTTTTTGACTTTGATAACTGCCCAGAAAGCTTGAGAGGTGTAAAAATGAAATGAAATAAAATAAATAAAAATTGATACATTTTAATAGAGCAGTAAGAGATAAATTAATTTGTACTCAGAGGAAGCGAGAAAAATGGGCTCATGGGGGAAAACAGAGGTTTTAACAGAATCTTGCAATGTTTATGTAGATATGTAGATTAGTGTTGATCTAAGTGTTCTTACTGGAGAACTTAGAGGGATGGGTGCTATATTAGGGGAAAGGTTCTTTCTGGTAAGGGATTTCCATTTGTACCACTCCATGATTTTCTTCCCTGGACTGGTACAAGTTTTTATTGTTACATTATGACATCATCATTATATTTCAAATTATACTCTGAGTAGATTTAGGACTGAATGGCCATTCAATTATACAGTTGTATCTTTAGAGGCTTTTAAGAAATACATGGCAAGCCAGTAAATGCCCCTAAGTGCGAATTTAAATTTGAAATGGTGATAGTAGTACTGCTGATTCTGCTTCTCACAGAAGGGGGAGTCAAATAAAAAATGCTGTATTGATGTTCTACCATTTTTTCACAGATACTTTCAACTAGATGAACTCCTTGTTGGTGGCATAAAAACATGCCCAGAATTCCAGAGAGCTTCCATGAAGACCCATATCATTCACTTCTTGGTGAATCATGTTAAGAAATGGTTGTTGCTACGTTATTGGTATTAATATGTCGAAAGCCTGGTAGGTAAATATTCCACACACTCTCTAGAGCAATAAAACTAAAGTCCTTTAATGCTAATTGTCTACAAGATTTACAATTCTGTAGATAAGTTCCTTAATAGCAGTCCTTGCTAAGCAGATTTCAGCCCTATAATGGCTTCTCTTCCTGAGCCCATGTGGGATCATTCTCCCAAGTCATGCCTTTCCTCCCTCTTACGCTGTCTACTTAGTAGTTGTTCAAATCTGCGTAAAAGATGTCTGTTCTCGGCTTTTGAGAAATCCATGACACCTATTGTGTCTTCTGTTTCTGGCTCAGGGAGATCAGCATGGGGGGGGGAGACAGTTTGTTCTGCCTCCTTCTGAGTAGAACTTGCAGCTCCCTCTTTCTCATGGCTCTCTGTCTCTGACAAAGGTCCAGATGTTTGCTCAATGGGCTGGGGCTCAGAGGAAGATGCAGTAGCTGGTTCAGCCATCCCTGCATTGGGTTGTGGGGTCGACTCTTGGGCACTGGGTGTCAAGTCCAAGGTCTCCTAGCGAGTCACTGTTTCTGTCGGAGCTTCATGCATGACATAATATTAATTTATTTCCATGAAATGCATAACTCTAAAATATAAAATATACCCTTAAGTAGGGCACTACTGCATATCATTTTCAGGTATAGTGATTTCCAGTTACAGTGTAATTGCTTATATAATCGAATTCCATTTCCTTATGGTTTACAAAGTTCCAGATAGTTTGTATGTCACATACATAGGGGAAGAGGGAAAATAGCTATTCATAAGTGTATGTAATGTGCCCGTTCAGCCATCTTATATTTGGCTTGGGATCGTAATATTACTAGACCATGATCTAGCTTAGGTGTAGGAATGGCAAATTTCCTTTAAGAGCAGTGTCATTTTATCAGAGTAAGATAGAAAATGGAATTAAACACTTTCTTGAGGAATACTTCTATGATGCATCAACAATTATTTGAACAGTGTTTACTGTGACCCTGTTACTGAAATCTTCATATTGTCTTTCTATAATCAACTCAGTTTTTTCTTCAAAATCTTTCCCTGCCATAATTGTTTGTTACTTGGAATTTCAGTGTGTTGAAGCTTTTATTATTAAAATAAAAAACAAGTACAGTGATACCTTGACTCACAAACTTAATCCATTCCAGGACTCTGGTCGTGACTCATATTGTTTGTGAGTCAAGTCAAATTTCCCCATACTGGGTCAATGTAAATAAGGTTAATCTGTTCTGCAACTATACTTTTTACTCACAAAAATCTGAAGCAAAGTGACAAAGAACAAAAAAATCAAATCAAATTATTTTAAATTGCATTTTGTACATAAAGTATTACTGATATTTAATCCAGGCTTTTTCGAAGCCTGTTTCATGGCAGTTCTTTGAAATTCAAGGGACACTATTGCAGTTATACACTCTAAAGACCTCTTTTGTTTTAGGCAATTTTCCCTTAAATTCTCCTCCAGCCAAATACTCTTAAAACCAGATCTAGCTTTAGCTACACTCTTCCTCTGAAATTTATTTATTTATTTATTTATTTATTTAAAGCATTTTAATACTGTTCAGTCAGACATAAGTTGTTATCCAAGCACTTACTGTTTCATTTATGGCCACATGGACATTTTATCTGGGTTTTTATTGCCTGTTTGAATTACATTTCTCTTGCATGATATTAGGGCAGTCTTACAGCATAGCTCAGCCACTTCCTCTCTACTCTCAAACTTCACCAGGCACCTAAGTTCATCACATGGAGAAAGGCTTCCTTAAAACCCTGCTTTTCCACAGCTTTCTCTTATTTATTTGAAAGCACATCAAGCAACAGATCTTTTTCCTCTGTCTCTCTCCATTGCCATTACTTAACTGTCTGCTCCCAACTATTGTATTCCACCTACCTAGAATTCCTAACTAATCACAACACAATTGATTGAGTAAATCTCTACCAATGAAGCAATTCAGTAGCAACTATAAAATAAATGAAAAGGGCATGATGCCATGACATGTGGCCATCCCCACCCCAAAACATCACTTTACTGTCCTATTTGCAGGTCATAAAAGTGGTCAAAGTAAAGGTTCCCCGACACATATGTGCTAGTCATACTATATATGACTAGCGCGCGTGCACACACACACACACACACATATATATATATATAGAGAGAGAGGTATATAGTTGATTGATGACTGTATATGCAGTGTGTGTGTATGAGAGAAAGAGAGAGAGAGACTGATGTACCATCGCAAATACTGTATATATAAATATTTATATGTGTAAGTGTGTGTGTGTGTGTGTGTACAGAGAGAGAGTAATGGTAGTAGATTCTGCCTTCACAAAGGCTCTATGTTTGGGATAGGATTGGAATATTAATTTCTAAGGTTTACTACCTCCAGTAAATGACTGGCTGACTTCAGCCATAGCAATGGTAGTGAGCAGTGAAACATTCAGCACCTGATAACTATAATAAAACAAAATTTTGAATCTTGAATATGGTCATTTCTCACAGGAATACCTAGAAGACACATTGGGAATTATTTGTATTGCATTCAGTGTGATATTAAAAGTCTATATTTTGTTCTTTCCTACCTTGTACTATTTTCTTAGCAAACAAATCCCCTGCCAATATTGTTTGTTTTTAGGATTGCAAACTGATTAGAGGGCATCTTATTAAAACATTATCACATAAGTGATGTTTAAGGTAGGAAAGAAGTGTGGGTATCTTGTAATTTCAATACCAAAATTTATGAAGGGTTGTTTGAAAGAAAAGGGATCTTTAATATATTGCTTTTACCATACCTTCCTTGAATGGCATAGCGAAGTCATTATGGCTTCACCAAAATGAAGTTCTTGCAATGGTGCATCAGGCTCTCTATAAATTATGCTGCAGAAGATTGACATAGCTACACCTTCGAGAATACCGAAACTGAAATAACTTAAAGAGATATTTCCCCTTTATTTTCAGCCTCATTGAGATCTGAACTCAACTTTTCCAATGTATACAGACATCAACTAAACAAATTACTATTTCCTGCCCTAGTTTTTAAACATGATACATCTTTATGTACCTTGCTTGCTGTTTCTTTCAATGCATCTCTCTTCCCCTTTTTCCTTATAGCATAGAGAAGCACATGAAAGAAAAAAATCCTCAATAAAAACAAAAACAAAAAATTTGTGTCTGTCCACAGTATTTAAAGCCATCATTAACCAGTTGATTAAAACTCTGCCAAATGGCAATCATAGAATATATATTTTAATACAAAATGCACTGAGCGAGGAAGCATTACTTAGTCACAATAAGCCTTCGATGTGGCATGTAATTCTCATTGCAGTGTCCTAATGAAAAACTATCAACATGTCTTGGCCTTGGTATTTGGTATGAAGGAGATTGATGAAAACCACCAATTATTACCCAATTTCACTGTGGGATTCAATATCTATGACACCTATGGTAGAAGATGGACCTATCACACTGCCATGGAACTTTTCTCCACTCAGAACAGATTTATCCCCAGCTACAAGTGTGGCTTTAAGAACAACTTGAAATCAGTGATTGGACCTCTTAACTCTCAAACTTCCCTGGATGTGTCAGATATCTTGAGCATTTACAAAGTTCCTCAGGTAGGATATACCCATATAAGATGGGACTTAAATGAGGGGGTAGATGTAATTAACGAGAAACAAAAAAGACACCTAATAGTCAAGTCATTCCCCAGACTAGTCTGTAGTCTGTATGATCCAAGTTAAATGAGGGAGAATGGACAATGGGGTTATTCAGACTGCATATTTATCATCACCTGTAATGTAACTTTGCAAAAGGTAAAAACAAATTAACCCTAAATGTAGATCTCTTTAATTTATTATCCAAAAATGCACATTGACCATTGAGTATTTAATGCCTATGTATCTCCCTATGTTAAAGTTGAGTCTTCAGATAAACTTATGCCAGAAAATGGGGAAGGAATGAGTAGGACTAAAGGTTCATACTGAGAAAGGAACTTAGCAGCCTCACTGAAATAAGCACACAATGTCTGGCTGAGGATGTCTTGTGCTGATTTTGAGGCGGAATGGGTAACAAATCACTTACAAGAATGAAACAATAATTATTTTTATTGTTTTCTTGATATGAATGGAATACAGAAAAGTAAAGGTAAGTGTGTATATTTGTGCATGCATGTGTGTTTATGTGTGTAAAATAAAGTAAAATAAAATTGCCAAGGGATTTTGAACAAGTTTAACCAATATATTTAAGCCGACAAATTTCAGGGACCAAAAATTCCCAACTTTCTATCATCCAAAACTCTATGAAAGTTCAGAAAAAAAGGGAATTATTATTCTGTAGGCTGACAAATTTTTCTATTGCTTCAAATCAATTATAAATCATCAACTACTTTTTAAAGGGCTTCCTTGTACATCCTTTAATTGTACAGCATATAATAAAATTTGTCATTAAATTCTTCATTCAGTCATCTATTCACATAAATAGTTAATTTTGCCAACACCACATACCCTACCAAATTATTTTTCCTATCTTCAATTGTTGGGGATTCTGGTGTTTTCCATTTAGTGCAATTGTAATTCTTGCTGCTGGTGTCATATATTTAACTCTGACATATTCTTTAAAAAAATCTCTGGCATTATATTCAAAAGCATATTCTTAGGACTTCTAAGGACCTTAAAGGTTTTTTGTATTTCTCCATGTATCAGTTTCTAAAATCTTTCAATTGTTTCACGAGTCCACCACATATGGTAGAATGTTCCATCCACCCTGTTACTTTTCCAATATTTTCCATTCCAGTTCTTACATTTTTTTCAATGAATTTTGGAGTAATATACCACCAATAAAACATCATGTACCATTTTTCTCTTGGTGCCTGGCTAGTTGTGAATTTAATGTCTTTCTTCCATAAAGCTTCCCATTGACAGGGTGATATTTCTTTTCCACGATTTTTCTTCCAAGTTATCATACATTTCTTGTCTTGTGAAGTTTCAGTGCCATGCTGAGTAACTGTTTGTAAAGTCTTCCTAATAAATGATCATGTTGTGTGATCAACTTTTCAGTCTTTCAATTCTCTTACAGTATATTTCCCTAACTGTATTCCCCCTTCAATCTTGAAACCAGTTGGTGATAAACCACTGTATATTTTTTCTTTCATCTTTTAGTTGTTGCCAAGATTTGACTCATCCTTGCTAGTCAATCATATGCCCATAGATTATAAAATAATTATTTTTCCATAAGTATTTAATAGTTCAACTGGGGACATCAGAGAGGACTAATTCTTTTTCTCATGGAATACCATTTTTTATTAGGCTGTCTCTTAATACATGATTATTATTTGATATCAAGGTCTTCTTAACCTACTCTTTAACCCATAAGATGTTGCGTATTCCATCTTCAAGATCTGCATTTATAATCCAATCCGCAATCCAAACAAGGGCAGATGAGCTGTAGTATAGATTTAAATTAGGTACTTCAAGGAATCCTGACTCCTTTCTGTCATGAAAAAAATTAAATCTAATCCTTGGCTTTTTGCAATTCCAAATAAAGTTATTTAGTTGTCTTTGCCACTCTTGGGTTTTTTTTTTTCCTGTATAGCAATTGGTTTAATCGAGAAAGAAAATTCAATTTAGGTGGTACCTTCATTTTTATAATGGAAATCCTTCCCAACCATGATACTTTTAGAGTAGTCCATTTTTGTAGATCTTTTTGAATCTATGGGTATGGAATGGGTTTCCATGGGAGGTGGTTGAGGCCCCATGGGAGAGGATGTTCAAGGATAGGCTTGATGTGCACATGGTAGGCATGTCATGAGCAGAGCTGGCTGGAGCCGGGTGTCAGACTAGATTGCCAGGGAAGACCCCTTCTGACTTGCTCTGTTTCTATTTTTCTATGTTATGGTAGGCATGTCATAAGCAGAACAAGCTGGAACCAGGGGTCAGACTAAGTGGCCCGGAAAACATCTGACTCATTCTGTTTCTATGTTTCTATGTTATTAGTTAATTATTTTGAAATAGTATCATTATGTCCCATTATATTTATCCCTAAATATTTAACCAGGTTTGAAATTATTATGCATCTTGAAATCTTTTTTATACTTTCCTCTTCCTGTTTTGTTGCAAATTTTAGTATATATTTTCTTATTAATCTTATAGTCTGAACGAAGTGCTTAAAAAATGCTGTATCATATACTGAATAGACTGGCATGGGTTTAGAATGGTCAAGACTATATCATCAGCTTAGCATTTCACTTTATATTCTTCTCCATCTACTTTTAAGTCATAATTGTTGGGTTTTGTCTTATCTTTTTTTTGCTAAAAATTCCAGTACAAGAATAAATAAAAGGCAATAAAGGGCATCCTTGTCATGTTCCCTTCTACATTTGAAAACTGACAGCTAATATGCCATTAATGAAAATCTTGCCATGTTGTTTAGTTTAAATTGCTTGAAACCTATTCATAAAGCTTGAGACACAATCTAAATATTGGAGAGTTTTCATTAAGAAGGATCAAAAACTTTTTCCACATCTAAAAAAATAAATGCAGCTTTCCTCTTCCTCTTCCTGACCTATTCCATTTCATTAAACACAAAACTAATGTTATCTTTCATAAATATTTTTGAAACAAATCCAGTCTGGTCTAAATGAATTTGTTTTTTAATACATTTTCTTAGTCTCTCTGGCATTATTGAAGTAAAAAGTTGGTAATCCACATGTAATAATGAAATAGCTTGGTAAGAACGTGGTATCAAGGGATCGTTATCTTCTTTATGTAGCAATGCTATGTTGGTAGTAACAGTTTCTCTTTAATTTCATTCATCACTTGTTGAAGTGGTAATGTTAATATTTCCTCTAAACAAGAATTAAATGTGGATGCATGACGTCCAGCAGTTCTAAAGATCTTAGCTGGTCATTCCACCACCCCCTGATTTATATGGGGGCTATTTCATAGCATCATTTCTTCATTTATGTAGAATCACATTTGGTGATTCTACAGCAATGCCATTACTTGCCCAAAAATTGTCTGTATCCCTTCAGTGGCATATTCCAGTTCATTGATTACTGGCAGTTCTTGCATGGCACAATTGTGACAATCCACCATTCACAACACTTTATGAAATGTATTACGTAGTGATGTTGAGAAGTAAGATCTTTATTAGCGTTCCCCTGAGAAATATTCATAGGCAGTAGAACTTTGACAGTAAGGTGAAGAAAAAGTTCCTCCAATCCTTCAAACACAAGACATACAAAATGAAAATGTTTTCTGTGAAGCATCACCAAGGAGATTCTCCATGTTCAGAGGCAGCATACTCTTGATTGCTTGAGGAAGAAAGAGATTTCTTTCCCATGCAGAATGAATGTATCCAGATCACTGCAAGAACACTGGAGAGAGCCATCATAGACCCAGACATCCCCCCTTGAAAGATCAGCAGAGACAGTCTTCATGACCAGAGATAGTATATGAGTGATTGGAAGAGGGAATAAACAGAGATGTTTATTCTCTCCCCTCCGCATCCCCTAATGGGTTCACACATCGTAATCCATGGTGGGTGATGAGCTATGTTTGTTTCAAAGTTATCCACTCTGAATCAAACCTGACTCAAAACCCACCAAGGCTTCTCATGAGGGCCCAATCATTGTGAGTTGCACTCTCTGTCTCTCTGTTCATGCATGGTAGGGGATGGACCATCGTCTTGCAGTCAGTCATATACAGTTTCTGATCACAGACGTCTGTCTAGTGCCATAGCATGTTGTGCAAACCCAGGGTGCTTTCCTCATGGTCCTTCATTTGGGCTACCAAGCCACCTGAACAAGCCCTGGCTTGTGGGTTTGCTGAACTCTCAGTGGCTTAGCATGTCATCCAAACCCAAATGGTAATTCCTTCATGCCTCAAGAAGATCTGCTAGCAAGAGACATGACAGGAGTAGCTCAGAACTGTTGCCAGTTCTGTTCTTGCAGGCAAACTTGGTCCCCAAGCTTTGTGTAGCAACAAATTATGCTAATCCTGCTGAAGCCCACTTCTGTCCAAATTGCCCCTAACAACTGATTTTACCATGCCTCCTGCCAAACATGATTCTCTCTCACAGTGCTTCTCAGTAAGGTCTTCCTCATTTCCTGCTCTTCTCCAGTGGCATGCTATCTGCAAATCGGCTTTGTTTTCCTGGTGAATATCAGAAAAGTTTTCCTGGTGAATATCAGATGCTGCCTCTCCCCATCCTGCCCTGCTTTTTCCCCACCACTCATCAGGCACAGAACCTCACCCAGGGTACAGGACTCCAGGTACAAGCCAGTGAAGAAAGGAAATGTCTACAGTCCTATTACATGGTTTAAATGCATAAGCATTTCAGCTGCATTATTTGTCCCTATACCAGCTCCCTTAACAGTCCCCACAGTTCAAATGACCTACAGTTCAGGTGTCCTTCTGTAGCTAATCTTCCCACCATCCATTGTTTCCTCCTCTGAGTCACTTCATCTCTAACCATTCCCACCAGCATTGCAGCATGTTTATTTCTCTCATGCCATTCCTATGCATAGTATCACAAGACTATTTCTCAGACCAGTCACAATCATGGATCCTGCATTGAGTCCTTGCCCATGCTTTTTTCTGTCAGAAGCCTTGAACACCACCCAGGGCTCCCAAACTATTTCAGAGCTAGGTGCAAGACAGCAAGGGCATCTGCTGAGACACAGGGAGTGGGGAAGTAAAGGCACATTACTGGAGTAAGAAAGAAATTGGCACTTTCATTGACCTCTAAATCTGCCCATTCTCTGCAGGACCAGGCGTGGGAATGTCAACCCTTGCTTTTCTCAGAAGCTGCTGCTCTGGAGCTTCAAGTGTCCCTCTATAAAATGCAAGGAAAAGTTCCTTGTCCTGAACAAGTGTAAGGAGGTCTTGACTCTCAGAAAGCTAAGTAGAGTTGAACCATGGACCATGCCCTTCTATGATTACCTGAACTCCATCCTGATCAACTGGATGGATCGTACACTGGGATGTATGGCTGCCATTCTGCTTGGCCACCCCCCTCCACAGCCACTTGACTGCAGCCCATGAGGTCCTGTAAGGCTCCAGCCTATAATTTCTTCTGTCCAACTCTAGACCTTGCAACATGGCAGTCATTCCCCAGTACATCAAAGCTGTGCAAAGCACCATCTGCCAAAATTTCCTCCCTTCCCAAGGCATACTGCATTGGGGGCTTCCAGATCTTCCAGGCCAGTGCTGGGTCATAAGGAAAAAAATGAAAATCCAAGCCAAGAAAAATGCCTTAGGGTATGTTTTCTTGTTCACATGTTCACTATGCCATGACTTTTGGTTGTACTTATTAATTTAAACCTTAGCCTGGCTCACTTTCCTTCCCCTATTCAATAAATAGGGGTTCCTTAAGTTACTTATTGTTTCTTTCCCAACCTAAGGAATAGAGGTCCTAGTGGGCTGGAGGCACCCTCTTGCTCAATAGGGTTCAGCATATTTCTCTTGCTTTCATTGCCGTGTCTATCAGTCCAAATCAGTGACATGCTTGCAGATGGATTCCTGCTTTCCCTACAGCAACCCCTGGTGGTGAAAATCAGGGGATCTGCATTCCTCAATACAGGGAGAATGAGGAAGAAAGCTGTTTATATTTATTTAAAGAGATTGGCACATATGCATTTCATTTTACAGATGCATCTTTTTTTCCATTTGTTTGTTTGTTCTTTCTCTTTCCAATCAAATTTTCATTTCTAAAGTTAACATATGGCTCTCTGCCAGAGATTAATGATGAAAGCAAAAGCCATTTTTTCTACCAGATGGTCCCAAATGAAGCCTTTCAATATTGGGGTATTATTCAGCTGCTTCTGCACTTCAAATGGATTTGGGTTGGCATCCTTGTCAAAGAAGATGATGGAGGAAGGTTTGTGCGGATGGTATTTCCAATTTTTTCTCTCCATGGCATCTGTGTGGCTTTCTTGGAAAGAATCAAGACATTTTATCTCAGTAGCCTTTATGAGGACCTGAATGTGCTTATAGGAACATATTATTTTTCCATGAAGAGCAACGCCAATGCAGTGATAGTCTATGAAAATAATAATTTGTATTTGAGATTGCTCCTACAACTGCCCAAAATGGAAATGGTGTCTATGGAGCCTAAAAGTAAGGTGTGGATCATGACAGCTGAGATGGAACTTGCATCATACCTATATCAGAGGACCTGCAATTTACAAGCTGTCCATGGCGCTCTGTCCTTTGCAGTTCACTCCCATGAAGTGCCAGAATTCAAGTTATTTCTTCAAATGAGAAACCATTTTTTCACCAAAGAAGATAGTTTTGTCAAGGACTTCTGGGAACAAGCATCTGACTGTGTATTTCCAAACGCATTTTTAGTGACACACCTGATGACTTCTGTACTGGGAAGGAAAAGCTGGAGGGCCTTCCTGGTGCTTTTTTTGAAATGAGCTTGACTGGCGACAGCTACAATATATATAATGCAACCCATGCAGTGGTGCATGCTTTACATGCCATTCAGGCAGGCCAAACCAAACACAGGGAAATGGTGAAAGAAAGAAGAGAGAATCTTCAGGATCCACAGTCTTGGAAGGTAGTCTTCTGTGTGGACTGGCTTAAAGGGAGCATTATGGGATGTGGGGAGGTGAGAAAACTGCAGAAGCCAGGGGATGGCATTCCAGGGGGTGACATATTCTGCATCCCCTTTAGCCTCTTTCTGCACCCCTACAAAGTGCCCTAGATGATGGTTGAAATCTGGCACTTAGAAGAAATGCAGAAAAGGAGGAACATCATGGGAAATGCTATTCTTCCTGCTCTCCACATAATAGCTGTAAGCTTCCAAGTCTGGACGTTAATGGGCATCTCAACTGCACTGTGCTCTAAATTGTCTCCAGAACTGTTGCCCATGTCATGCCTATGGAAATGTTATGGAGATGTGTCTGCCTTCCAGAGCTTCCTGAGTTAAAGTCTAACCTCATCTATCTAGCCACCCTGAAAGAATTCCATTATTTCATATTTGCTGCTCAGCCCATTTTTATGGCCTTACCCAGGGACACAAGCAGCTGAAGGATTGCCTACTGCCATATGGTGCTGCAATAAGTTTAATGTAAACTGCATTTGACATTCTCTGAGTGCTTCCCACCCTTCAGAGGTGAGGTGGGTTAATTGTGGGGGAATGTTTCTTACTCTGCTGTGCCTGGCAGTGGAATGTCAACCCAAGGAGGGCTGACATGTGCAGCATTCTTACAGGCACCACATAAAATGTACATTGAACATTCCATAATACTATGACCAGGACTCTCCAACCTTCTTGATCCTATGGGGGCATTGGGAATCTGAGAAGCTTCTTTGGGTACCACTACAAAATGTCTCCCACTGAAGACCTCATTAGGCACATTATAGATACCATGAAGGTCTGGCTGGTCATAAGTGATTTAAAAGGGAACTGTGGAAAAATACTGAAAGAGAGGATGGGAGGTGGGAGAAGAAAAGGCAGGGCAAAGAGATGGAGCAGACAGGAAGAGCAAAGCTAGGAAGGAAAATAAGTCTATCCTAATATCTTGAAAGTCTCCTCTCCTCTCCTCTCCTTTTTGTTTTACTTTTGGAAAGAAAAGAGGAAGGAGAAAGTTGGTGGATGTTTTGGAGACCCAAAAGGCATCAAGTGTGGTGTAGTGGTTAAGAGCGTGGGACTGGGACTCAGGCGATCTGGGTTCTAGTCCCCTCTTGGAGCCAACTGGGTGACTTTGGGCCAGGCACAGACTCTCAGCCCAACCTACCTCATAGGGTTGTTGTTGTGGGGATAAGATGGAGGAGGAGAATGATGTAAGCTGCCTTGAGCCCTTTGCAGGAAAAAGGCAGGATATAAATCAATAAAAAAATAAATCAAGGCACCTCCAGGCACCACACTGATTATGGGCTGTTTGGAGGTAGGATGGGGAAGCCTCCTCTGAAATGAAGACATAGAAAGAAAAAGGAATTACTCATCTTTTCATTATTAGGTTTTCACAGGCTTACCATCACAAATGCATATTTTGTCCACCGTTCTATCTTTATACATGCTCTATTTTCTTTGGGAGAATAAGAATTTCTCTCCCATTAGGGAAGATTTGGTGTTAAGTCTTATGAAACTTAGTGGACATTGTCCTGCTATTTGGTGCTTGCCTGAAAACTGTATAACATTTTCAAATCTTTATTTTTGTAAACCATAAGATTTCTATCAAATAAATTATTTTACATTCATTTCACAAGATGCCCTTCCATATGTAGGGATTTTAATTATTTTATGTCTGATGTTCTTTTCTCTGTGTTTCATGCTTTTATTTGTGCTATATTTGGTGCTGTTCAATAATTCTAGCTTGCATGGAATCAAGGATTTTTTAAATAAATCTCTTTGTGTGTGTGCATGCATGCATGTGCACATACACACATGCAAATGAATAAAATGAAACAAAATTAAAGTGTGGCAGGGCTGGGAAAGACCAGCACACAGAACCTTAGAGAGTTTCTGTCATGTGTGAGAGGTATTGGGATCAGCAGGGTCACTCAGTATGAGCTAATTTCCTGCATTAGCCATCATGTCTTTTTCTAAGCCCTTGTTCATCTGTTTGACACTCAGCTCCATCACTTTCTGAAAAGGATCTCATTTAACAACAGTGCTGGAGATGAGGTTTCTTTTGACATGAAGGGAAAACTGGTAACTGGATTTGATATTATAAACTGGGTCACATTCCCAAACCAATCCTTCCATTGAGTGAAAGTTGGAAACCTGGTTCCCCGGGTTCTTGCAGACCAAATGTTCACCATTCAGGATAATGCTATCGCATGGCACAGTGGCTTTCACCAGGTGGGTTCTGATTGCATGTAATTTGGGAATTATTACATCTTTGTATTAGTTGCTGGTGTGATTTCCAAAGTGAGGATCCATTGGTATCCATTCAGCATGTAGTATATTGAATGCTGTATTCTTTGTGAATATCTGTCTATATAGATATAGGTATGCGGAAGAATTGCAAGTAAGCAACTTTTATTCTCCTAATATTTTAATACTTAATTGGTTTTATCCTTGTTTTTATCCTATCAGATGCATTGTGCTGTGTGTTGTCATTGTTATGATTGATTTGTTTTTGGTAAGCTGTCAAGAGACTTTTAGTATTGGGATGGCGTATTAAAGTTTTAAATAAATAAAATAAAAGATTTAAATAAATAAAACAGGATAACAATTCGACATGCCACAATAACAGGGATATTAGAGCCATTATTTAAACTGTTCTTCCATATTTCATAAAACTTTGAGATGAATCAGAAAATCACATGGAAATAAAGAGAAAGCTTTCATAGTTCTTCAGTCTGCAATGCATGTATACACATGCATCCTACAGAACTCTCTCTATAGGAAAAATCCCAAAAGTGAAGATTATATAAGCTTAAGCAGATGTATATTTACTTCTTGAAGAATGTTGTTGAATAATTCTTTTAACCGGGGAATTAAGGTAATCCCTAACTAACTCACTAAATCTCTGCAATGAAACCAGAAAGTATTAGTACTTTCTTTCTTTAAACATTTTAAGACTCTCCTTAATGCTTGCTTCTATTACCAGTTGGTTCAATAGCCTATAGAATTCTTTATTAATTCTTGTTTATCCTCACCAGAATTAAAGTTTTTCTGCACCCTCAGGCTCCAGCTATTTGTGTTGTTTGTTTTTAAGCAGATAAATAAACCTTTCTTATTTATGTAAAACAAAGAACAAACAAACAAGTAAAAAAAAAACAAAACCTAGGCTTCAAAATTATTTGGAAGCATCAGGATATCTATTTTCAATGCTTCCTGCCCATTTCTTTTAACTTTTGATCTAACAATCATACAACTTTACCTATGAAGAACCTTTGGGATAGGGGAACTATGGTTTATATTATACTTACAAATCTTGTATTGTTTTATTCTGGAATTTTCTGTATTTTTTAATGTAAACAGCTTGGAGTCATTAAGCTAGTGCAGGTGGTGTAGAAAAGTTCGAATACAAACATGAACAAGCAATAAACTTTCCAAAGAAATCTTTTAACTATTCTACTTTTTCTCCATGTTTTGACTAGGAATTGCCTCTGTATCTGTGTACACAAAGCTGCCCTCCTGGTTACTTCAGGCAAAAGCAAGAAGAGAAGCAGATTTGCTATGATTGCCTCCCATGTCCTGAAGGGAAAATGTCAAGCCAGAGAGGTAAGAATTATAATGTGTGTAGTTGCCTGAGTGGGAGTTTTTTAAATGGAAGACGCAGCCTCCCCACCCTCCACTATCAAAAATATCCTCAACTGCAACACTTCCTTTTTCCATGTTAATGAATAACTTCCCACCAAGTATTTATAAGGACAAATCTGATGGTTATACTAGAACATTCAGAATAAAAGTGTAATTTCTTGATATTGAGAAGCAGAGAGAGAGGTAAGGGTCAAAATTCACTTCAGAGACTAGGGAAAGGGATCAGTTTGCAGACAAGTATTAATGAAGTCATTAATAAGCAAATGTTGGTAACATTTAAAGATCTGAGGTGGCTATAATTTCATTTCATTCTTTTCTTCCTAATCGTGCTTCAACTCAACCATCTTTCTTTGTATGTTCTCATTGACTTCGACACATGAGTGCTGCTCCAATTATTGTTGGGTTCAGTGTCTAATTGGTTAGAACACTGAGGTAATGAAAGGATGGTATTGACAATTATACAAGGGTCAAATCTCATTCACTCCTGCTACAATACAATTTACAATATACCTACAGAAAAGAACTCACAATCATTCTGGAGGTCTAGGACATTAAACAGCATATGGCCTTCTTCACAAGGAGAAAAAACCTTTTATGAGCAATGGTTGCAAGAGGACAACCTTCATGATAAACAAAGAATCTTTGAGGATTATTTTAGTTGTTCTGGCATTCTCCTTTTTCTTTCTTATACTTTTAATAAAAAAGACATGTTTTTGAAACATGCAATATTCCTATTGTAAAAGCCAGCCACCGGGACCACTGGTTACTTTAATGTCTTGCTTCTTGTAAGATCATTTAATGTTCATACCTCTTCAAACATTACATATGAGAGAAAGTGCATAAGAAAGAAAAAAAACTGAAGGAAAAATATTTTCATTTTCAGATATGGAAGATTGTTTTAAATGTCCAGATGATCAATATCCAAACAAAGCCCAGGATTCCTGTATTTCCAAGACAACAACTTTCTTGTCCTATGAAAAACCATTAGGAATCAGTTTACCTATCCTCTCAAGCTCCCTTTCCTTCTTCACACTTCTGGTTTTGGGAACATTTTTGAAGCACCACCACACTCCCATTGTCAAAGCCAACAACCGGAACCTCACCTACACTCTCCTCATCTCCCTCCTGCTCTGCTTCCTCTGTGCACTGCTCTTCATCTCTCCTGCAGGCAAGATTGTATGCCTCCTCCGACAGATGAGTTTTGGCCTCATCTTCTCAGTGGCTTTTTCCTGTGTGCTTGCAAAAACCAGCACTGTGGTGATAGCTTTTGTGGCCACCAAACTGGGCTCCAAGATGAGGAGATGGGTGGGGAAGTGGCTGGCCAATGCCAT
>NW_025335775.1:67405-69579 GCF_004798865.1 Varanus komodoensis
CTTCCTATTTCATTTCACTAAACAATTTGAATTAGTTAATATGATTGCACCTGTCATCTGACAGAGAAAGCACACCTCTTGTAGGTGTACCTTTCTCCAATACGGTGAAGAAAAGACTGTGATTATTCTAAGTTGTTGACCATTTCAACACTGACTTATAGCAAAACTAAGAGTACTGACTTATTTAATTATTGCCTCCCTTCTTTCCACCTGGGAACAGGGACTAGTGAAAGGCAAGTTGACAAAGCCCTAATTTCTGTTACTTTGGGATTCATATCCCCAGTGGAAGAGCAACAGATAAGCAGAATGGATTGCCAGACTAACATACAACCTGAGGCTTTAAGGATAGTTGGAAACTTCAAAGGACAGAACACTGAGGTGATATTGGCAATTAAGAGAATGGGGGTGTTGCTTTTGCTGCAGATCCTGCTTCTTTGTGTGGCCTGCATTTCCCCTACAGTAAAAGGTTGCATAGGTGGACCCCTCACTCTCCTTCAAAGGTATTTTCAGTCTGGCGATTCCATCATTGGTAATATTGGTTCTTAGATCTTAATGCTGGATGACTTGAATTATTTCAAGCAACACCCCCATGAGCAAGTGATTGGAGACATCATGTAAGAATATCTTCCAATACATTTCTATTAAACAGTGCATGACCTATGTTTTCCAGGTAGGGTGTACAGTGATCAGGCTTGAGTAACTGCCTCCCTCCACATCATTACTTTTCATAACTGTTCTTTGGAAAGGGACCTGGGGCAACTGCTCCACTCCTTTTGTTATCAAAACACAAGAATTGAAATATTTTTTCAATCATATGGAATTATGCTTGGTAAATGATTTGGGTAAGAATAGAGAGACGTCCTTTCTCAAAGGAAAACAAGTCATATCTGATTGGCTGCAACTGTTGTGAGGTTCAAAGAAACCATAATTATAATGCAAGAGAAAGCATTATGACATTTCATGTAAGTGGAAAGGAAATTGCTATTTTTTCCTATAAAGAGGTACGTTAGTCAAGAAATTAATCCTCCCAGTTTTTGTGTATCCATTGACTAAATCTCAATATAGCCTTAATTCTAGATAGTTTTGCTGTTGTCACTTTTCTCTCCTGTACCAGTTGCTATGACCACACCACATGTATGGATTTCTGCTAGGAATCTGTAAAGCAATGAATGAATATGGATTGATTCAACTGATATAGAAATTGGCCTACATTGAAATAAAATTCTGCAGTATAAAAAATGTTTTGCATTTCTCTTGCTGAAATATTAAGGAAGTTAGAATGTGGTCATTAGAAGCTACTACTCAAAAGGAAAGAGCCCCTTTTTTCAGTCATGATGCAACAATACAACAAGCATTGTACACCCATTGTAGAGCTGTGTGTGCCTTTGAAGTTCTGTCATGGAACTACTCTGACACATGTATCATCAGAACCATGTAATAACTGGACAAAAGCTGTGCTGAACAGCCTTTGGAGAACACAGAAGTCAACCTGGTACTCATGAGAAACCCATGAATAGGACATGAGTGGAATAACAGTCTTTCTTTTTTACAGCTAGTATGCATGGACCTCCTGGTTCCTATGCTGGTGCAAGAATAAAGACATCAAGGGTACCATCTGTTGATAGCCTTCTCCTCCATCAATTTATCTAACCCCATTTAAAGCTATCCAAGTCAGTATCTAGCAACACATCTTGTGGCCATGAAATCCATACTATTTCTAGGTGTGCTATGAAGATGTACTTCTATTCATCTTTTCTGAACCTTCCACTGATGACTTCCATGGAGTAATAGTAGGTTTCTTCATTGACTGATTGATCCATTCATTCATTTGTTCATTTCTAAATTGCCACACAGCCAAAGTTCTCCAGTTGGTTGAGAAAATAATAGGTACTTGTCTGTTAAAAGCAGCAAATCATTAAGATTGGTTTCAGACAGCAGCTTGCTGAGGCTGGATGAAAGCAAAGGGGATTGTGGGCAGCTCTACAAAGGTCTTTTCAAGCACAGAGAATGGCTAATCAATTTCATAATGCAAAAACCTAGCATTACCTAGGTGGAGGGTTTAGAACCGGTAAATGGATATACTTTCACATATGTGCACTTGTGTAAAGCTTTTCTAAATTAATTCCCGGTTTTACTAAGAGCCTGGTTTGATTATGATGTAGCTTGAACATCTC
>NW_025335776.1:0-4712 GCF_004798865.1 Varanus komodoensis
AACCATATTAACCAAATGTAGTATATTCCCCGAAACATGACCTCTTTATGCATCTTTTGGCGTCCATTCTTGTTCATACAGCCTCATGTTAGCAAAATATTCAGTCCTATTTCTCCATGAAAAATTGGCTGTCTCAAAGAAAGGCAAAGCTGCTTATGTAATTCCTCAGCCAGAGTCTTCCAAAAATCTATTCTTGTCCCCTATGATCGGTCAGAAATGTTAGCTAAGTTTATCAGCTTTGAACACCCCTAGCAAACCAGCACCCGTTGTTCTGCTCAGCTCCTAATTTTGCCTCTTTTAAGAGAATGAGGCTTACAGTTTACAGAGAGATTCCAGCTAGATGGGGAATCTCTTCTCAAAACGCCACACAACTAAAAGCAACCCAGCTGAGAAGACACTGTGCCAGAACTCCCTTTCCCTGTGCTCCCTCTTCCATTTCTTTCCCCACAACACACCCCGGTTTCCTTCCATCCTCCTCAGTGTTATGGACTCACGTCCTTTCTCCCCAAGGGATTTTGCGGCTCCTGCGTGCTCCTCACAGTCCCATTCAAGAGGAAAGGGGACTCATCCAATGCTCCCAGCTCTGACAAATAGCCCAGGGGGTGGCAATGGGCCAGATGTATATAGACAGAGGGCAATGGCCTGAGGGCCCTGCCAAAACATACCTGACGGACAGAGGTCCGCTTCAGAGGTCAGGAGGTACCAGGCAGGGAATGTAGCTTGTTGAAGGGACAGGGGAGACCGAATGGCTTCTTTTCCTGGACACGGGCAATGGCGGCCTTCAGGAGAGCACAAGCGAGTCTGACAGGGGGTTCCTTCGTTCAACACGGACTGCACCAAATGCACCCAATTGATAGGTGTGAAAGGATGATTTGAAACAAGGGAGTAAAGAGGTTTAAAAGGGTAACAAAGAAAATGACTTTGCCCAAAGGAGGGGAGGAGCCAAAATCAGATAGCACAAGGTATGGGGAAACAGGCACATCAGCTGACTTGCCTGAGACTGGACTGCCTGGAGATCATTGATGCAGTGGGAGGTCCACACCCAGGTGCCCCTTGACACACACAGCAGTGAGATCTGAGGAAGTGTCTATGTGGGAAAGTTACACCAGGCTGAGAAAAGCTCCAAAAACCACAGGGAGACCAGAGGACTGTGGAACTTGTGGAGGACCTGAAGTTCCTGTTCAAACACCAACCCTGCAAGGGAGGACCAGCAGCATAACAGACCAGGATGAGAAGAAGCTGACATCAGGGTTAGCCAAGGGCCCACAACTGGAGGGGGCAAGGGAGAAGAGCCCCAAAGAAAAGCAGCCTATCAGGGACCAGGATCGGATTCCAGCCTGAAGACTCAGATCAAAGAGACTAGCATTGGCCTAATGCTAAGCAGCCTAGATGATAATGCAGAAGGAAAGAGGGGGAGTTTCTTGAAGTTGTTACTCTGCCTGTCTCTGTGTACTTCTGTTAACTTTGTTACTCCCTTCCATACTATATGTGCTTCTAGGAAGAAAACAGTGGACTTCCTAATTTCTAAGTTTTCAGTTTTAGAATACTGGTTCAGTGTGTAATAGAATGTTTATGCTTTAGTGTCGGAGTGCCTGCTCCGACAATCGGCGCGAGAGAGTTCAGAGACAGAAATAAAACACTGCAGACAAAGAATAAGTTTTAAAGCATGCTTGGTTGGTTGTTCGGGAGAACAAAGAAGATCTTCGCAGAAAATTCCTCTGCGTCAACACAAGCAGCCCTTTTTATTATTTCACAGATTGATACATTTTTACTTGCGTAATCCAATAGCCATCGAGTAAAGCAGTGAACACCCTAGTTGATTGTGCGCAAGCGCAGGATTCACAAAGGCTTATTGATTGCTTATGCGCAGGCGCGGGTAACAGGAAGCGTACTTATTGCTATATATGGTCACAAGCCTTATATGGTTACACAGGTGAAGTACAATGCTATTAGCTGAGTAAGTTGCAATACTATTGGCTGGTAAATTACAATACTATTGGCTGAGCATAGCGTGCCTAGCTACAGCATGAATGCTGCGAGGCAGGGATGAATTCCCACACTTTAGTAGAGCTGGTGAAAACCCAGCATGGATTTCTTACACCTAAACATGTTATATGTCTGGATTCCCGCCAAGGACCAGCTAAAACAGACATGCAAATTACAGAAGGGCAGGCACATGCTGTCCCAGATCAGCTAAAGGGGAGTAAAAAGGAACAGGTCCCTAGGGAAAACAATTTCCATGTGAAACCGCTACAGGTAAGGACCGCTGAAAGCACTCTACCACTTGGGGTGATGACGGTGGACTAGCAACATCCTTACAGCCAATTGGCACATGCTGAAATAGGCTCCCTGTGCGTGACAGAGAATTTGGTGTGGTGGGTAGCATGCGGCTTTGTTTTTGCTAAGCTGGAGAGGCCCTAGCCTGCAGCTTGGATGGGCAACCACATGTGGATGCTGCCTGCTATGCATTATTCACACAAATGGGGCTGGTAAGTGCAATTTGGTACAGCCTGGAATACACACTATGGGTACAAGACAACTTGGTGCTGGCCAAAAGATGGCGGTCAAGCAAACATGCCTAACTCAATGGCTCACGTTGGCAAATACAAAATCCCACAGGAGAAAACCCTCCACAGGGGATCTCTGGACTCAGTTTCACAACATGGATTTGCCTTCTAACCATGGAAACCACCCATGGGACTTATAGGGTTAGTAGCCAGAAGGCTTTCATGGCTTTTCCTACAGAAGGGTAGGGCACTGGATACCTTGTCCCCAATCTCTGAATTACTACAGAATTCCCCAGGGGCGCTTGCCCTACCTGCAGAGAAGTAGTTCAAACAGTGGTGGAAGACCTTGTCAAAAAGCGGGGTAGGGTATTCATCTCTCTGTGCCACTCTTCCACCATCTGGAGTTTTCCCAAATCACCATGACATTAGAGTGCTAGTATCTGCATTCAGTGTTTGTAGTGAAGCAGCTGATGCCATTTCAGACATACAAAGCCCAACTACAGCAACTTGCCATACGAAGTTGCTAGACATTGAATAGCTGGCAAGCCAGGACAGGGCTTGCAACACTTGTGGAAGACAAAACTGTTACTTTGGAGCATCACATTTAAAAGCTCCATGCTTTATAAGCTGCTTTACATTTCATTCTGGTAAAAGTGGCTTGGGAGAGTTGCTTTCTTGGTTCTCCAACTGAGACTGTTACTGGCAGAGCTTGCCAACAATTATTCTAGTATTTCTCAGACATGCATAGGGTAGGCATATTTTTATTTATTTATTTAGACAGCTTATATGCCGCCCCCATCACATAAGCCTCGGGGTGGCTTACAATCATTAAAATCCTGCGTATAAATACAAAAAAAATCATAGAATAAATAAAATACATTAAATAAAATAGTGGAAATAGCCTGGTTTAAAATCAACAAATAAACCTTAACAATTAAAATAACATTTAAATAAAAAGGTCTTGGTCTGGTGCCAAAAAAACAAATAATGATGGCGCCAGGCAGACCTCTCTGGGGAGTGCATTCCATAGGTTGGGCGCCACCCCAGAGAAAGCCCTCCTCCGAGTACGCACCCTTCTAATATCCTTCACGGAGGGCTCCCGGAGAAGGGCCTCTGCCGCCCCATCTCAAGGGGTGGGAGGGCATAAATGGACGCAGGCGCTCCTTTAGGTAATCAGGACCTAAGCCATTCAGGGCTTTGTAGGTGATAACCAGCACCTTGAATTGGGCCCGGACTTCAAGGGGGAGCCAGTGGAGCTGACGGAGGACTGGGATTATATGAGAACAATGCCCAGTCCCCATCAACAGCCTGGCAGCTCTATTTTGCACCAATTGAAGTATCCGGACCATCTTCAAGGGCAGCCCCACGTACAGCGTGTTACAGAAGTCTTATCGGGAAGTGACCAATGCATGTGTCACTGTTGCCAGGCAGTCGTTCTCCAGGTAGGGACGCAGCTGATGGATCAGCCAAAGCTGAAGGAAAGTGCTCCTCACCACCACTATCACTTGAGCTTCCAATGAAAGCTCTGGGTCAAGGAGCACTCCCAGGCTGTGGACCTTGTCCCTAAGAGGGAGTGCAACCCCATTCAGGACAGAGCTGGCTGGAGCATATCATGAACAGAGCTGGCTAGAGCCAGGGGTCAGACTGGTTGCCCCAGGAGGTCCCTTCTGAATCCCTCTGCTTTTGTGCTTCTGTGTTTCTCTACCCAAATGGCCCTCACCTGCACAGGCAGTCTGCGCCTTCAAGGTGAGGTTGCAGGGGCTTGGCGGCCTGTCTTCCTGGTCAAGAGGAATCTGTCTTTTGATAGAAGCTGTTACCAATTGCAGCACCCCAAAATACCTCAAGAATGGTTGGCCAGAGGGAGGCCACATAGTAAAAACACCACAGTTATATACATGTACTGGTGGGATAGCATTTTTGGTAAGGCATGGTGGAAAAAGAAGCTGTTGTCATGAGTTGTGTAGTATACAGAGTACTCATATGATGACAACCCCTGTGGACAAAACACCCCGGAGTGGGGGACCGAGCCATGATTTTACCTGTGTTGACTCAAATACATGCAGTGTCATGTTACACTTGGCGGTTTGGTGGGATGGTAAAAAGGGGAAAAGCTGTACTCAGAAAAGCAATTCTTACCATCCCACCCCACTGCCCTGCCATAAACACATCAAAAGATGCCTCGGTGTCTGGTGGTAAAGACCAGAT
>NW_025335776.1:4812-52833 GCF_004798865.1 Varanus komodoensis
AGATTGCTTAGAAGGTGTAAATTAAAAGATAAAACTTACTGCTAAAAACTGCTTCTGTATATCTGCTTCTGCTTCTTGCTTAATTGCTGCTATGTGATTCTGTAACTCCCATTGTCGCCATTGTTCTGATTTCTTGTCAAAAACTGATTGTATTGTTCCCCATTTGCCGAAAGCGAATTGTGAAGGTATAAAGATCTCCTTCCAACTCTGTTCAAGCACCGCATTCTAACCATGAATGTTGGTCCCTGCAAGAAATCTTGCAGGTAATAAATCTCCTCTTTACTTTACCATCTGGTCTCTGGTCTCGTCTGTAACACCTCGGGTACAACAGACATCAAAGATAATTAAGATAATTTAGGAGCGTTTTGGATACAAGTGGTCAAGAAATTGGGGAATGAACCAGGGGATGAGGACTGCTCCAGGCAGTCAAAAATGGCTTGGATAGAGAACCTTTTTTCAAAGGTTAGAGGATCTATGGTGAGAGGGGAGCATTTTGGAAGAAGGAAACTGAATGTGAAAAATGGGGATGCACCAGGGACTGTTACAGGTGGGCCATAAAGGTAAATGAGTGTGTGCTAAGGGCTCCAGTTTGAGGAGAATGGAGTCTTTTACTGGTTAACATGACTGGATGGAAGTGTGATATATCTCAGATCACAAGAGGAGGCCCAATGGATACTGGAAAGCAGTCATGCTACACTGAGTTAGCACCTATGTATGTAAGGATGGGTGTGTAACCCTTCCTGAATATTTTTTTCTTGATTAGGGGTGTGGGAGAGATTCTCCAGTTATCATAAGGAAGGTGCAGGAGTGGCAGTAGGAATAATAAAATTGGGAGATGTGCCCTACCAGGGTCATTCATTATTCACAGAAGCGTGCCAGAGACATACAGGTAACTCAAGAAATGCCGGGAAAGGAAATAATCCCAACAAAAGGAGAGGTGATAGGAATTGAAATGGCCTCTTTTTCAGTATCTACTCATGTATATTTAGCACCTCTTCAGGAGCAAATGGCCTGTGCAATAGTGGCTTTTCCAAATGCTGCTATGCGCGCACTAGGGAAGCCTGCTGGAGAGATGCAACAAAGGGAGGCATATACACCACAAATTGGGGTGGCTCTGAATCATGTTTTCCATGAGGGGCCTGTGGGGTGATTGGACACCCCTGCAAGATGGATTTAGACAAACAGATGTCAGTGAAGACCTAAGAGCAATCCAACAGGTAACACCAGGAATCAAAATAAGGCAGGAGTCAGGAATGGGAGAATGGCTGACATAATGGCTCCCCAACTTTATGTGGTTGGAACACCTGTTTTCATATTGGGGATAATGGCCGTAAGCATAACCTGCTGCACTAGCCTACAATGTATACTGGTCTGCACCCCATGTAATAAGGGGGTGCGTTTGGGGAAAATGCACAGACAAGGAGGAAATGATTAGGATGATGGTATCAAAGTTTAAGAATTGGGAATTGCTGTTTCAAATCAGGGTGGAGGAAAGAAAAGGGAGGAATTGATAGGTGTGAAAGGATGATTTGAAACAAGGGAGCAAAAAGATTTAAAAGGGTGACAAAGAAAATGACTTAGCCCAAAGGAGGGGAGGGGCCAAAACCAGATAGCACAAGGTATGGGGAAACAGGCACGTAGGCAGGAGGGCCAAATATTCCTGATTGTGTATTGACAAGCCGGGCAGAACAAAATGAGCCTATTGTAGCCCGGCGGGGGCAGGGCTGGATTGGGAAGAAGGGCCGGTGTTGGGGCAGCGCGGAGCAGGCGGGCGGAAAGAGTGCAACTCTCAGTGCCCTATTAGCCAATTAGGGGAAAGGAGGAGGGAACAAGCGGCGGGGAGCAGGGTTCAAAAGCGGGGTGTGAACACGTGCTCAGGTGAACAGAAGAATGGGAAGGAAATTGTTCCCTTCTGTTCCCTTTATTGCAATAAAGTTTTAAAAAGAACTCTCTGCATGCCTGGAATATTTTTCTCTTCCAACGGAAAGGAAAGAGTGTTCATAACACAATTCAGCCCCTACAGTCGGCTTCCCCACACCACCACAGCACTGGCCGCCTCCTGCTGGAAATGGCTTCCCCCTGCCCCATCGCTGTGTTTGTTTCCTGCTTCCTTGGTAGGGAGGTGAGCCAAGAGGCAGCAGGAGGGGGAGGAAGTGGGAGTCCAGCAAAGATGCCTGCCGGTCCTTTTGGCCGCTGCTGTGCCCAGGGTGCCACAGTGCCAGCCCCTGCTCTGCAACCTCCAGCAAATGGCTAACGAAGAACATGGGCAGAGCTAATTGCTGCTGTGCAGGCCCAGAGCCCCTAGGAGCAGTTGGGGCAGTAGGCCCTGCTCACTTCCAAAGCCAACACACTTAAGTGCTGAACTTTACGAACGCTTGCTCTTGGTATGTCATTTTTGTTATAGAGGACTGTGCAAGCTGGCTTGGGTTCCTCAAAAACGGAGACAAGCAGGGATATAAATGCAATGGTGGTGGTGGTGGCGGTGGCGGCAACAGCAGAAATATGAAGGGATTCAAACTTCCCTTTCTGCATGAAAATCACAGGAAGTTGCGATCTCAATCAGTTTGTTCTGGAAAGTCAGGGAGTGAAGGAAACTTCCATCCTATCTTCATAGGATGAAGATAGGATGAGATCTGGGCAGTATTTAAAATGTTTGTTTGGTCAATCAAAAAGCAGGAAGCACAGCAAGAATGCAGTCAGTTACCAGGGGGTAAGCAGGGTTTATTCTAAGTAGGCATGCACAGGATTGTGCTGTTGGTCGGACAGTTTGTTTTCAGCTGCTGGGGTCTCAAGCAGTGATCTTTCCTCTTCCTGCCACATGAAACCTTGAGATGGCAAAGACTTTGCCTTACCTTGCAGCCGGTTTCCCCCCTTTTGCTTGAGTGTGGATCGGGGCACCAAGCGGAACTCGGCTCACTCACAGCTGGCAAGGAGGGGAGCCCCATCTCCAGGGACACTGCCTAGAGCACTGGCGGGGGGGGGGGGGAGATGCTGGAAGGGAGGAGACTTGCCCCCCATGAGCTCAATCATCTGCTGGGTACGTCAAGATAACAAATCACGCAGACTGCAGTAACCACATGGGGAAGCCAGGAAAGAAAACTTGCACACATGGGATGGAGAACAGCACTGCCATCTCTTATGTATCCCATTGCAAGCAATATCCAATCGGCTCCCCTGATTTTCAAGCAACTACTTTCCACACAGCAATGCCTGCCACTCAATGGCTCCAGTGCAAAATACTGTGGTTTAACCCAAGAAAAGCAGCATCAGCCATGCTCAGTAATCAACAGATGTGCAAAGCCCCAATCTTGCAGCAAGGACCTTAATAAGTGGGAGCAACTTCAGCTAGACGATGTCACTGCCCTCGTTCCACAAACTTTTAGAGCCTGGGAGGAATCTTCAGGATGAACCGTGGCTATTCCTTACTCCACTATCCTGATGTGAATATCTGCCTGCAATTGTATGATGCGAAAGACCCTAGAATGTGTAGCATTCCCTAAACACCCAACTTCAAAAGATGACACCTGTTGGTACTGTTGAAATCTGCCTATAAGCTGGTCATGCATCATACCCCAAAGGAGGTGTTCCTCTATTTGAAGGTTAGCAGAAGGTGGTTGTCTAACCAAAAGCATGCCTGAAGAGTCTTCCATTCTATTGCATTTCAGAAGTTTATTTCTTTCAGCATTCAGCATTGCCCATAAACAATAGTAATATTTAGTAGCACATGGATAGAAGTGCTGCAATGCTAAAGAGCGCATCTTTAGTATCTTGCGAAACTACTTCTGGCATCCATGTTTGACCCTCTCAGTGGTAACTCACTGGTTTCAACCAATCAATTATCTCAACTGATGAAAGGTATTCCACAGTCGGCTATCTTAGATTCTTTTCTTGTTCTTCACATCCTTCTCTCAAACGGGTCAAGCAGTGTCCTCTTGGGGTTTCGCTGCAAAGGAGAAAAGGGCAGGGGGAAACAACTGATCAAAGAACTCTTTACACAAGAGGCCCCGTTGCTCTCCTGACTGGTTTGCAGTCAAAATGTTTCCTAAGCTGATTGCCAAACTCACTGGAGCACCTTCAGGAGGTGATGCAACTACCCCTCCCCTAACTCTGCTGCCTTTTCGGTAATCGTTGCCTTCCATCCCAGTTGATAATTACTCTGTAAGTTAAAAATTATAGATCCCTATGTTTGTCTAACCGACAGGGCAAAAGTGGGAGATATTGATCTGGAAAGCGGCACAAAGAGAAGGGAAAAATGCTCTGTGCTATGAAGGGGAAAAAAAATAACTCTACTATGGACGAATTTGCAATGCCCAGCAAAGCATTTGAAGGAGAAATGCATACTTCAGCTGTGAGTACAACACATGGCGCTTGTCAGGAGCCACAGGAAGAACCACAGCCCTTCACACCCTCACAAATTCTTTAGATGTAATCTTGTGGGACATTGCAGGTTTACGCCTAATAACGAGCTCATTTCATGGGACCAATTTGTGCCTGGATTCATCCATACCACTCCATGGCTACCAGTCACGATGGCCACATGCCCCCTCCAGATCAGAGGCAGCATTCCGCTCGGTTTCACTTGCAGAAAAGCAACAAGCAGAGAGAGTTGCTTCCTTCAAGTCCTGAACGGTGGCTCACCATGGGTAATAAGATACAACAGAGCACAATTCCTCTTCTGTAAGGTTTTGATAGCAGGGGATGCCAGTGGCTGCGATATCAGCAGGGCTCATTAAGCACTTGGGCTTCACAGGAGCTGTCCACAGTGCCGAATTCTACCTTCAAACTAAGATCATTACCAGGGGCAATTCCAATATTGCTCAGAATAAAAGCTGCCATGGATAAGAAGCTCCAAAGGCACAGGCTGCAACTGACAAAGTGCACAATCAGCCTGAACCAGGGTTTGCTGCCTTGCCGTTTGTGAAATAGATCTCCAGTATTATCCAAGGACTGAATTCTTCTCTTGGGATCTATTAAGAAAAAGGCACTCCTGGGGTTTCCAGGCACAGCTTCCTTCTCTGCATCTGGCTAAAAATAACAAATCCTCAGAACTCTCTGGGCTCACAGGAGAGATGTCACATAACTTCATATTGCATTGTTATTATATTGCTGCTTTAGCATTGTATTGTATTTTTAACTTGTTCAGAGAATGAATTTTGGCTATGGAGACAGTATATAAAAGCTTATATAAATATATCAATCCCTTTCCATTGCTGTTCTTACCTAGCAGCTGCAGAATGCCTTTACTGCTAAGCTGTAAAAGTGCTGAACTTCTTTCAGTCTGAAGCTCCAATTCCATTTTAAAGAACTGGGGACCATGTAATACAGTGGCGGATGCAGCCCAAATAATGGCTTTTTGTAACTTAAAGCTCTTTTAGTACCATAGCAGAGGCATCTCAGTCTTTTTATTTTGGTGGGAGGACATTCTGCACAAAGGCTGGGAAGCCATCAAATTATTAGAGCCTGGAGGAAATGGGGGCTGAGAAAGGGTTTGTGGCCTTCTGGAGGGCTGCAGAGGGCTGGACTGGGCTCCTTGAAGGAAGGCCAGATTTCACTCCCCGGCATCAGGAGGTGTCTCAGTTCATAATCCAGAGGCAATTGCCTACGTGTCCTCTTTCCCGGAGGACCAGAACTCACCCTTGCTGGTTCCTTTCATACGAAGTGTGGCTAAGTAATCACAGGGTGGGGGTGGTCTCAGCCGCTTGAGCTGGGGTGGTGCTGTGCTGATCTGGAAGAATTTCTGCTCTTCCACATCATACACCGGCCATTGCGCTTCGGTTGGTTCGGACCGCGTGGGATTTCTGTGGATCAGTGAAGAAACCAAAGTTGTCTTACCAGTGCAGACTCATTTGGGTGCTTTCCAGCTCTTGAAGCACTTGTGGGCCTACAACTCCCATCATCCCTCACCAAAGGCTATGCTGGCCAGGACTGATGGGAACTATAGGCCAAATTACCTGCAAGTCCAGATGTTCACTACCACTTTTGGCCACTTATGGATTTTAGCACAGGGAATTTTAGGTATATATTGAAAAGTATTTGCATACGGGTTTGATCATGTTGCTTCAGAAGCCAGAGCAATGTATCTATGAACTCCAACCATGCCATAGTTCCAGAGACAGATTTGGGAAGCCCCTGCTGAAACACCTGCTCAACACCCGCAATCCACTGGCAGGCCTCCTCCTTGGTCAGCACACCTGGCCAGGTGGCTCACTCTAGCCACCTTTCTCCTTTCCTGCCATGCTCCAGAGCTCTGAGCTGCAAACGATTTAAAGGGACTGGATGGTAGGCACCCGCAGCAGCTGGAGGACTTCAGTTGCTGAATGCCATCTTTGCAGGGGCATGAAATGGTTTTTAATCAAAATGGCTGTGTCACCTTGGCCCAGATTCACCGTGATCCAAGATAAATTAACTCACAGTGGAAATCAGGCAAAAATCTGTGATGTCTGGGAAAAGGCCAGAGACTTGGATGTGGACCGGACCCCCTGCAACATTCCAGGTGAACTACTTTTGTGACTCAAAGGTGCCATCTACAAAATGGATGAGTGCATTTTTCTAGATGATGGGCACAGTCGCCACAAGGATACACACAGTTATGCAGCCCAAAATGGAGAATCCTTACCCACTCCTGGCAAACTCTGCCCAGTATCGCATCACTCGGCGGCTCAGGGCAACCTCGGCTTGTGTGACTGATTTGTTTCTTGGAAATGCGGATGCAAAGCTTCCGAACAGGTAAGGTATCTCAACTGCATAGGGTGTCTGTACCCACTCAGGCCAATCAGAGGCAGAAGTACGGTGATCAAAGGAATACACATACACCGGAGTCTTCGTTTCTTTCACCTCTAAAGAATACTTTATAGGGTTGTAGAGATGTGTCTGGATTTTTGTCTTGCTCATCTTTGCAGCAAATTCATGCAGTGCACATGAAAAGAAATAATCTCTAAAATATTGAGCAAAGGCCAAACGGTACCGTTCTGGCCCATCGTAACCTTCGCTGAACCTCAGGGCTACAGCCTCAGCAACCTCTTCTGCAGTTCCCCTTTCCATGGTTCCCTTCACTCCTTGAAGGAGCTCCTCCCAGGTCAGTATCCTGCCATCCCCTTCAGCGCTAGGATACCAAAATAATACAAAGGTTGAGCCTTCATCAGCTGTGATACCAGTGAGGACTGGTTTCCCCTGCAAGGCTGTGCTGTCCAGAAGCTTCGGGGGTTCATCTGGGAGGAACTCTCCATCAATTGTCAATGAGTTGATGGAATACAGGGGCTCAAATGCTTTATCTTCAATGTCTATTTCTTGTAGGCACTTGAGCACGGCAGTCCGGTTTTCACTGGCACATCCCACTGCGCTGCTTACCCCGACTGTATCTTGTTCGGCGTCTTCGGTAGTTTTCCAAGGCCAGAAGGCATTGGGGACTCCGCTCTGAAGCACAGCACGGGCAAAAAGGGGGTTGCTTGCTGGAGAGAGCAAATGGAAACCCACCATGGCTGCTCCAGCACTTTGCCCAAGGAGGGTCAGCTGGGCCGGATCCCCGCCAAAGGCAGCAGCATTCTGTCTCAACCACTTCAGAGCCAGCCATTGGTCCCACAAGCCAACATTTCCCAGTGCTTCTGGAGGCATGTACAGAAAGCCCAATGCCCCCAAGCGGTAATTCATGGACGCCACAATGACTTTTTCTGTAGCAGCCAATAACGCTCCGTTGTAGATATCCAGGGAGGCGGTGCCGCTGATCAGGCCGATACCCTGGATCCATACAAGGACAGGCATGGGCTCCACGGGCCGCGGGCTGGGCACCCAGACGTTGAGAAAAAGGCAGTCCTCCGAAAGTGGCGTGTTGGCAGTCCATAAGGCTGCATCGGGGAACTTGGAAATGTTTGTCTGGGGACAAGAGTTGCCAAAGCTGGTGGCCTCCAAGACACGGCTCCACGGCTGGTGAGGGCGGGGCTTCTGGAAACGCAGCTTCCCCACAGGGGGCTCGGCATACGGGATGCCCAGGAAGGCCGTCACAGAGCCTGAGCTGGTTGGGACCGTCTTGCCTTTCACGGGGCCACTGCTTGTGATCACCACGCCATCATCTTGAGAAGCGGAGCCCAGCATCAGAAGCAGGAGGAAGAGAAGGCCGAAGAAGGAAAGGCGGGGAGAAGGCATAGCCGCTGCAGCTGAGTTTTTTGAAGGAAAATATTATGTGTTTGTTTAATATGAATCCTTCCCTCCTGCCTAAAAAGTGCCCAGATTGGCTCTTAGCGCCATATGCTATAGGTTTACTGCCCAGGGGAGAATCCCTCTTTGCCTCCTATATAAGAATTCTGTGATGCACCAGAGCAAGGGTGGGTGACGTGTGGCCCCCTCCGCCCCCCTGCAGCTGCCGCTGCCACCCTTCAAAATGGTAAAGCAGCAGCAATAAAAGTGTGTACCCCATTTAATGCAATCTGATTTTGCCACACCGGGAACTCTGCTGCCTTTCAGAGTGCATTTTGTGTATGTATTATTTTTCTGATGCTGCAGGTGAGGAGGCAAGATGGCCACCAACCCCCCTGAAGTTGCCACTGTGGCTCTATGTCAGTGGATGGATTTGCTGTGCTGTCAGGATCCGTGATTAATTGTTACCAGCAGCATCAGCATCTTCTGTCTCCACCAAGAGCTTGGTTGGCTGCCCCTCCGCTCTAGAACCACACTCTGAGGAAGACCCTCTTCACACCCTCTTTCTTAAAAAGACAAGTTTTATTTAATGTAAAACTATACACTGCACAACATTGATTTATTGCATTATATAATCAATGTGTCCAAGTATATTATCTTCTCAACAAGGACCTGTGTAACATCACCTGTAAACATCTATGAAGTTGTCAAGCACATTAAATAGCATGTTACATAAATTTTGTTCATATCTTTACACCAGTAAGTGAGGAAGTAGCAAAGCAATAATATATTAATCTCTAGACCGTAGACATCTTTCCAATTTTCAATAAAAGTTTCCAATTTCAAGGTTTTTCGTTTTGGACATTTCAATGAAATAACTCTTATTTTTTACTTAATTAGCAAAATAAACACAGAAACCAAAATGAAAATAGAAAGAATAATATATGATAAAGGGGGAGGGTAGAAAGGGAAAGGAGTATGTTAAAATACCTCACACTAAGAAAAAAACGTACCAAACAAGTGAAAAAAGTGTGTTTAAAACTCAGACGACAAATAAGTACAATGTAGATTAGCAGAATATGCAGTGATGGCAAAGTTAACTAATTCTGTAAATAGAAGACCTTTAGAAGAATTTAATGACAAATGGAAATTTTATTGTGCTTAGCATGACTAATGGAAGTTCAGGGAAGTATGGAAAGGAAAAAGAAAAGTGTTAGAATTTGAACTGGTTAGAAAATCTGTTGTTGTACAGAATCATGATTCTTTTTTCTTTTTTGCAAACTCTCATAGAGTGAGGGAAGATATGAAGACATAAGAAGTTGGTTCTGGGGGCTGCAGTAAATGGGCTGTGTTTGTTTGTAATTCCCTTGGCAATTTGTTTTATTTTGTTCACTTTCCATCATTCTAGTGAATACTCTGGAATGATGGAAAGATGAACAAGTGGGACCTAAATCAAATAAATCCAGAATTTTCTCTAGAATCAAGCATGACAAAACTTGACAAAAGTTGTCATATTGTGGGCTTGTGAGAAGGCAAGACTTGCTGGAGAAAACAGGCATGCTAGGGTACATCAAAGCGAAAGGAGGAGGGAAAGACCACATCTGAGACAGATCGATTCCATTCGGGAAGCCACAGCCTTGAGTTAACAAGAGCTGAGCAGGGCTCTGAAGGGCAGGATAATTGGGGGGACCTTCATTCCTAGGATGACCAGAAAGTGGAGATGACTTGACAGCACCTAACAACAGATTTATATCTATAAATATATGGATTTATATCTAGATCATCTAGCAATTGCTTGTTATTACTTTTCTTCCATTCCTGTCTCCATGTCACTTCACGAATACTTGCTTCAAGATCTTGTATATCAAGCTCATCTAAAATATTTATAAGCCTCTTTTCTACTTTATAATCAGCCACTTTCCATTATATTTAAATGAGAACATCAAGTAAATGTGCCATTTATATTTAACACCTTCTTGAGTTAAACTTTGTCAGAAGTTTAAAATTCTTTCTGTTCTGTATATTGATCAGTCAAAATATTAATTTTTATCTGCAATTCACAAGTTTGCATCCATACTGACATTTCTTATAATTTCTTATAAGTTTTTGCTCCCTTCAGGAAGTCTCACAACTGTTCATACCATTGTTATAATGATGTTCTTATATTAAAAATAATGCAACATTTAAAAGAAACAAAAGCATAAGCAATAAAAAACAAATAATATTTCATAGGTTTTTACAGAGGAAAAAGCCCTAAACTTTAATGGACAGTTCTTCCTACAATCATTGTTATATCTACTGAAACTATATTATTTTTTAACTCTTCCAATCAGAAACAAACACAGGAAGAGAAAAAGAAGAAGAAAAGATGAAGAGAAAAGGGAAGAAATCAAATTTTCCTGGACTGGCAGCAACTTTCTATCAGAAAACTGTTGAAGCTTTTCCAGGTAGTTAATATGTTAATACACAGTTCTCAGTCTTACACAATTTCCGTAATGGGCTAAATAAAGGCTTGAGGAGCAGAAAGTGTTCATTAGAAAACCAGTTAATTTGTTACCTCAAGGTTTGGTTTGCTTAAAGCTTAGCTGTTAATGTCACACTGCTTCCCTCAAGGAGTCTCCTCTGGGCTGCACGAGCGGCTTTTCTTGGGCAAGAGCTGGCAGTTCCTCAGCTGCTTCTCAGGGCAGTGTCAGGGAATTCAAGACGGACAGAGCTAACTGCTCCCTTGGCTTCTACTCCCAGTCATCTTCTCTGTGCCTTTGCTGCCTTGGATGGATTATTGGGAGAAAAAGGCTCTTCCTCCAGGAGCAAATGCTTCAGCTGCTCCTGGATGGGCAGATCTGATTGCTCCAAATGCTGCAAGCAAGCCTTATTCTTAGATTTATATATTTTATAGGTCACTTTTTTAGCTCTTAGAGAGAAACTGAGGCATCTTGCACAGTCCTCCTCTACTCCATTTTATCCTCCCAACAACCCTGTGAGAGGTAGGTTAGACTGAGAGTCAGTGACTGTCCCAAAGTCACCCAGAGAGCTTCAGTGACTGAGTGAGGACTAGGACATGGGTCTCCTGCTCCTGGTGCGCCACACTGGCTGATCTGAAACTGTTACTCCAGATCTACGACTACCTTCATAGCAAAAGGATTTGGAATGCCTTTTCACATTATTTCCCCTTCAATGGCTTTGGCATCAGCAATTCCCTTTCTTTCCTGCTATCTTCTTTTTCAGTAAGGGACCTCACCTGTTGCAATGCAGCCACAATGCCTTCCCTGGTTTTTTCACCCACCCCCAGCAATGTCCTTAAAGGGGGATTAGATAAATTCCAGGAGGACAAGGCACTCAATGGCCACTAGTCCCAATATATCCCATATCAGAGGCACTGTGCCCATGTGCACCAGATGCTGGGGAACATGGGTGGGAATGTGCTCTTGCACTCATATCCTTCTCATGGGTTTCCTATGGGTGGATGGCTGGTCACAAATGGCTGGTCCGAATTTGCAACCCATAAAAAGTTAAGGAAGAATCGAAGACTGGCCTGAGACTCTGCAGGTATAACGAAGTTGAAGAAATGAAAGCAGCAGTCTTTCAAGGGGTTAAAGAAATAGGAGAAGAGAGGACAAATAGTGTGGAAATAGGCTCTTCACTATGAAGTTGGAAGGAAAATAAACATGAAACTCTGCTTTTGTCAATTTACACTGGCTTCTCAAAGCACTGAGAATTAATCCTTTAATTTGACATTTTCAGCCCGCCAACATGTAACCCTGCTTTGATCAGCAGGTCAAAAGCACACCTTAGCTTGATCACCTTGGATGCTTGCAGCAAATCCTCAGTGCTCCCTCAGTACTCCAGGCGGAAGCTGGGATCAGTTCCCTCGTTGCGCTGAGAGAATCGGAGGCCCAGGTTCTCATTCATCCGATCCATTGACCACGCAAACCTAGTCATGTCTGCTCAGAAGTAAATCCCACTGAATTCACTGGGGCTTACTCTGGGGTACCTGGACATAGGATTGCATCCCGATTCATGCAGACATTTGTCCTAACACATACATCTCAGAAGGAAAGGCTGGGGCTGAGGACCCCCCAAATGGCTCAGATCTCTTGTGCTTGGCCACTCAATTGCTCAAAGTATCCCCCATTATAGCCATCCCAGCCTTTGCCACTCTGATTTAAACAAACCCATCCATTGCGCAGGCGCTCCTTATGTGAGCTGGGCAGAAAGGATGTCCTTCTAAGTGCAACAACAGAGGTGGCAAGAAAACACAGTGCAAGGATTCTGCTTTGAGAACAGAAGAAGAGCTAAGCTTTCGCACAGGGGCCAAGCAGCCCCTGGAATGCAAGCTGGGGTGTCTGTAGCACAGCGCCACCTTCTGGTCATGTCATGGAACATCCAGAAAGGCACGAAAGGGAAGGCCTCAACACGTGTGAAGGGGCCAATCTGCATCTGGCAAGGAACCAGAACCCTGCAAAATGGTGGGGTGACCAGGGCGCCAAGCCCTAGAGGACTGCTCCCTACCCGCTTTCTCACAGCAAGCACAAGCACATGCACCTCCGCGGTGCCTCCCTATACCTGACTTCTTTCCAAAATAACAGTACCAAACAGGAGGCAAGTGCACATGACACCGAAGGTTCCCAGTGCGTCACCCTGTGTGTCTACTTTATGTGGGGACCCAGTGTGACTGACCAATCATCAGCATGCTGGGGGTCCTGAGGTACTTGCTCCCCCTTCCGTCTCCCCACACCGGACATCACAGGGGCATGAAGGTATTTCCTATCACCAAAGGGGTGGGAAAGAGGGAGCAGGGACTGCCAACTACTGGCCTTTGCCTCAACTCACAAGTAGACCTTTCAAGCCGCCTCTGCCAGTGCTGCCGTGCTGTGCTGCTCCTGCCCAGTGTCACCAGTTCAGGGCGGCGGCACTGGGTGGGGGAGCTGAGCTGCACTCTGGTGCACCAGCAGTGGCTGGGCAGAGCAGGATCCTGCACCCCTCTCCACCACTGCAGGTACTCAGCAGTGGCCACACCAGATATAGGGCCTCCTCTAGAGTAAGTGGAGCTCAGTGTGGCCCTCCCCGAGGGCTGTGATGCCAGTCGGGGGCATGTGGCAGGACAGAGAGGTTGCTGATCGCAGAAGCCACCCCCACAGCTCTCAGAACAGCTGCTCCTAAGTCAAGGGGGGCTGCTGATCTTTGCTTTCCTGGGCATTCCTTTACATCACCCGGGACACCTACTGGAGAACTGGGGTGAGGAGAGGGAAGGAGGTGCCTCATGGCTGCTGTAGTACCTGGCTGTTGTCAGGCATGCCAGGGGCCCAAGGTTAAATAGCTACTCAAGCTGCTTTATGAGCTGCCCCAAGCTTAGAGGGTTGTGCAGACCTGCCCGGTGACTGGTTCACATTAGTGAGCCAGGCGTGCCCTGCCTGATGGTGCGTAAGTGCAGCTTCTGGGTTGATTGGCCACCTCCAGGGAGCCAAGTCTCGTGGCAGGGCTTATAGGCCACTGCTGGGCTTGCTGGGTCACCCAAGCTCCAATGACAGGACAAGCCAAGGAGTGATCAAGGGGTATGCTGCTCTGGCTGAACGGCCCCAAGCGAGGGCTCGTAATGCCTGCTCCAAAGTTCTGGAGCAACTCTCGGGCATGGGCTCCGTAGGTTCCCTTTGGCACTGTGGCTGCCAGCCAAGAGGGCCAGGAGCCATGGGAACCTGGGATGAGCCCCACGCTTCCTGGCCTCTTCTCTAGCAGAGGGCAGCTCAGCCGCCAGCCCCATCTGCTGCACCAGTGCTGCTCCCAGCAGGGAGGAATTGCTCATGAGCAAGGACCTTCCACTGGGATCAGCAATGGAGCTGGATCAAGGGCTTTCTTGGCTTACTTCTTTCCTCACTGGCTTTGAGGAGCAGGGAGGGGAACGGAAGCACAGATCCTGAGCTCCAAAGTGGGACCAATTTTCCAGTCTTGGATCTGGAAATTCAAACAATATTACGGCCATCGAGATTCTGTCACGGGACTAAAGGACTGGTCTGTAAGCAAGAAATAGGCAGGAATTAAGGGACTGCCACTTATTCTCCTGTTTTTGTATTTATTTCTTTTGTCTCATGCCTTGTTCATTTTGATTGCCCTCTTCTGCATTCCTGCTCACCATTCCTGTGCCAGCAGTGCCATCAGCTTCCCATCCATTTCTGCATTTTCTGCTGTAATCATGTTGGTTGTTTGAAGTGCTCCGAGTTCACCCAACCCTCCAACTCACCTTCTGCCTCCCTGATGATGGCTTGCCACTTTGCAACTCACTCTCAAGTGGCACGTTGGCTATCGAGGGCTGAAGCTCGTAACCAGCAGCACCCAGAGAGACATCAGCTGCCCATCTCTAAGCGAAGGGCAATGACCATACAGGCGATGCCTGCACCATGAAAGCAGGCAGTCACTTGATAGGTAAGGGTACAAGGTCACAAAGACACCTGACTTTTACACAAAATTGGCAAGTGTGCACAGACTAAAAGGGAACACTATTATGAAATTCCTTTGTCCTTGGTGAAGGGAAAGTGAGTCCTGGAAAACAGGCAACAGAAGCCTGGCTTTCAGGGGGGTGAAGAAAATGAAGTAGAGACCTGGGTAGAGACCTACCCTGCAGAGGATGGCAGGACGCGCTCCAACGGAGCCAAGCTCAAGGAACCCAGGTTCCATTTAGATGCCAGGAAGCACTTCCTGACAGTCAGGACCCCAAGGGTGTGGAATGGGCTTCCATGGGAGGTGGTTGAGGCCCCATCGGTGAGGGTGTTCAAGGATAGGCTAGACATGCACATGGTAGGCATGTCATGAGTGGAGCTGGCTGGAGCCGGGAGTCAGACTAGGTGGCCCTGGAGACCCCTTCTGACTTGCTCTGTTTCTATGTTTCTAAGTAATGAGAGCATTTTGAACCCCAGCTTGTTTTCCCTGGCTCCCCTAAGTGCTGGATAGTCCCACAGGCCTGTGTGTGTGTGTTCAGTCACAAAGTCATGTCATGTCATACAGGTCTGCAGGCTGTGACAAATATGCCTTTGCCCAGACAGGCTATGAGATGTTGTTTTCATATGGAGCTGGTTGTAGACTGAGGATGCAGAACTCACGCCTCATGCTCATGAAGAGCAAATGTAGTAGCAGCCATGGCATCGTGCCAGTCTTTCCAAACCAAGCAAGGAAAATGAGGTCTCTCTAAGAAGACTGAAATCTGTGAAAAGGGCTCCCCCTTAGCTTTGCTCATTTGCTTATGTTGGACTTAGTGCACCCAGGCCTTGCCACACTCAGCCCATGACAAGGGTGGGAGACTGAAAAAGTATCTTTATTCTTGAGAATAAGTTTGATTACAGCAAAATAGCAATTGCCCTCAAGAGCATGGCGGAGCCCCCTTTAATAACCTGTGTGACCAGGTAGCAAGGACAGTTGCTCATTGGGTTGAAATTCCCACCAGAATTGGCACACTTGAATCCGTGTGATCTCTGCACGCACCTGGGAGGCTGGCCTACCTTATGGCAGAAGTGGAGGTTTTTGGTGGTGATTCTCCGTAGTTGTGTGACTGTGCTGCAGGTTCTCTATTGCTGTGTTTATGATTGGGACATGACTTCCCAGCTTCTGCCTGTTACCCATCACAGCACCCCAAAACTCCCCCAAAGTGGTTAGCCTGAGGAAGGCCATACAGTAAGAACCCCGCAGCCATATTGTAGTTCCTGTCCACGAGAGAGTGGGGAGACAGAAGAGTGACGAACGCCGTGTGAGCTCCTGTGACAAGTCAGCAGAATCTCAAAAGAGGGCAAATGAGGAGAACTGCTGGAGCCTGAAACTGGTTTGGATCTCAATAAAAGTAGCAAAATGCATTATGAATTACAGAGGTGTAGAAACATAGGGCTGGTGCGAATGCTTGGAAGATTATTAGCAACCATACGAGAAGGAAATCCTTGGGAGAATAAAGGATTCCTTCTAGGAAATTAATTAATTAATTAATTAATTAAAACATTTTTATGCCGCCCCATTCGCCGAAGCCTCGGGGCGGCTTACAACAAATAACAAAAGGTGACAATTAACAATATGTGAATATATCTACCATGTATCTGGACATCATGCCTGTGACACAGAGTATATAATGTATGTTTTCTGTTCCTCTTACAAGACTCTGATTTCCCCCTCTGTCTCTGCTTATTCCAAAGTGCCCTAGAATAAAGCTGCGTTTGCTCTAAGTCTCAACTCAAGACTTTTTCCAACCCAAAATCATGTCTAAATAACATGATATCCTCTAGTCACTGGATTTCTAGCTGCAAAAACATGCCTATAAAAACAAGTGAATATCATAACGTATTAAAGATATGTCAGTAACAAGTAAATCCATTGTCTCAGAAGAGTCTTGCTTTGGCTCTATTCCTGGCAAGGTCTTTCATTTCAGAAAATCTTTCCTGGTTTTGTGTCTGTTACTGTTCATATCATTAAAGCCTTGTTAAGCCTCTCAATTTATGGTGTTTTGAGAACGCCCACGCCCAGGGTCAGCTCTCCAGTGCTCTGCATCTCCAAGATTTGCCACTGGGCATTCTAGCTATACAACTTTTGTTTTTCCATCAGTAAATTCTGATGAGTCTATTTGCCTGGGTCTCCTTTTCCTGTACCCTCAGGGCTTTTCTAGGTATTTATTGTGATTGTGACTTAGAGAAATTTCTGGGGCCTTTTCATGCGGTCATCACCTTCCAAAACCAGGGAGCTTTGTGGCTGGCTCATGGGGACTAGAAACATGGCCCACTTCTATCATCACCATCAGATGGGAAGTGGGCAGGATCTACACTGAGCCCGTGTAAGCTGGATGTCCCACCAGTAGCACATCCCTGCTGAGTGCACACTGTGGCAGCGTCTTTTTCTTGCTGATCTTGCTTCATCATCAATTCTCTTTGTTTTACCCAGGGACACACTTCTTCCCTTGAGTTCTTCCTCATTGCTGACAGAAACCTAGAAGCAGACAGCAGATGCGACAGCAAAAACAGGCAATAACTCAGCGTTAGAGCAGTGTAGAGGCTGAAAAGCCAAGCTGACCAAGGGACTCCAGCAGGAACAGAAAGGAAGGGATTCTCTTCCAAGGCCACAAATAAAATGAGTTCATTTATAAGGCAAGTATTAGTATTCACATTAGCATTTACTTTATTTCTATTCCACCCAACAGCCAAAGCTCTGGGCAGTTTATAACAATTCATGAAATGTAGTTCAAAATGCAAATAATGAACATCATTAGATTTCACTGCAGAAATTTAAAAGCTCATGATTAATACAAGGTAATACAAACAGCTGATGTGATTCTACCCTCCATGTGCTGTTCAGAGCTGTTAAATGATTTGATGGCACAGAGAGCAGTTTTAACCTGGTGCCAAAAGGACAGTAAAATGGGGAGCTTGTTTCATAGCTGTGGACTTCCATTGAGAAGGCCCCGCTCCTCCCTGCCAGCAACCTAACCTCCCTGGAGGTAGCAGTCAGAGGAAGGCCCCACACAGTGAGCAGGCATGTGGTGTTTCGCCAGGTCTTCCTTCTGTGCTGTTGGGAAAATTTGGATAAATCCTATCTGAAAAGCATTACTTCTGTGTGCTTTTTTGCATTGTGGGATCAAATCCTATCTTCCTTCTCAAAACCAAGCAGTCACTGTTTAAAATGGCATTCCCCACTCCTTTCTCTCACCTTTAGCTGTGGGCTACAGTAGACAGGCCATTCAGTCCAAATATACATTGTAAATAGTCATTGTTGGAGTTCAGTTTACAAGGAAGTATCTTTTGATAGCCCAGAGGCTCCATGTGCCCTGGCCAATTCAGAATGTCTAGAGTCTAGATAAGAGTCTTGAGCTTATCATGCATAGTTTCTCAGTAGCTTGAATTTACATGTCTAAGCAGACCTAGAGATGGGTTCAAGCTACTGAGCTAAAGTGTCAATACAGGCAATTAGAAATATTGTAATCTCATTGTCACTGTATGATTGACTGACATTCCTTTATCTGTTCTGTATGTGATGACCTCAGAATCTTATTGTAATCTCTGCATTCTGTCATCAGTTGCCCTGTACCTGTATGTGACTGGGAGTGTATAAAAACTCTCTAGTTGTGTTGAAGTTTTGCAGCAGAGTTCATCTCTGCCTGCCCGGTAATGCATGCATTATCGTGAGAGTACTGCGGGAACCTTGGGGTAAATACAATAAAGCCTCAGATGGTCTGGACACTTGGTCTTTCCCACGAACCTGAGTTTTATTCCCTCTTCTCAAATTGAGATTCTGGGATTCTGACATGATATGCTTCTAATTCTTGAATGTGTAACAACACTTAGATTTAAAAGAAATTAGAACATTTCTTAATGCAAACAGAGTTTATTTATATTTTTCATGCATGACTGTGACCTAGCATGTTCTTAAGAAGCATAGAATGATGCAAAATGGTTCAAAGGTTTTTTAACCACATTCTGTTTGTGTTTACATTTTTAGAGTTTTATCTGTTTGAGTTTTTATGTTCTATGTCAGTAACTGAACAAACAAAAGCATTCCTGATTTCCTTAAAGTTTATTTATTTATAGTTATATCCTGCTTTTTTCCCCTGCAAAAATCCAAGGCAATTTACCCAAACCTTCTTCTCCTCTCCATTTTATCCTCACAACAACCCTGTGAGGTAGGTGAGGCTCAGTCTGCAGCTGGTCCAAAGTCACCCACTGAATTTCATGGTTGAGTGAGGACTAGAAGCTGGATCTGCTGAATTCCAGGCCAACACCCTAATTATGAACAATCTGAACATAAGCAACCCCCCCCCCCCACTTACGCAGTGCCTGACATCTGAGATATCACTGCCCACGGAAGTCCAACACATGTAGTATTTTCAAGAGGAGAAATCAGAGGTTGAACATTGGATCTCCTCTACACAAGGCAAGAATTTGGCCACTGAGACTCTTCCAAGGAGAAAGCAGCTACCCAACTAGCACCAAATCACCATCACGCCATGTATGGAGCTATGCAAAATTCAAGGGGTGAAAAGTTCTCATGGAAAGAGGATGCAAAACAACCCACTCAGTGGCAAGATAGAAAACAGGAAAAAATGAGATTGTAAAGAAGCTGGGTTACATAATAATTGCTGAAAACATAGCTGTTGATGATGATGATTCCTACTGCTACTGTTAGCATTAGGATCTTATGACCATGATGGAGAGATAAGGTACAGGTCTAATATTGTGGTCCAACTGCCCTCTAATAGAAGAAGTGTGAACTCATGCATTATTCCCTTCCCTTTTCATTTGGTCTTGCTCATATAAAAATCGATGCATTGTTCCACCATTCAGGAATACCTGCATGAAGCCACACAACCAAGAATGGGGCTGTTCACATGATGCCACAGCCCATCACAGGTTATTCAATTCACAGTGAGGGTGCAGGCCATATGTGTCGGCCATTTTGAATATGCCAAGTCATGGTCTGTTCTAAGGTTATGCAAGAGAAGTTTGACTGTTGCATAACACACACTCACCGGGCTCACAAAACACAACAGTCACCAACTGGATGCCCACTGACCCTGCAGTTTGTTGTGAGTTAAATAACCTACAGCAAACCATATCATGTTGTCCAAACCCAGATAATGCATGAGTGCATCTAAACTGTTTCCAGATATGATTTTTTTAAACATATGCATTATTTTTTACCACAACTATTTGCACAGCACTTGAAACAAGATCTTTTGCATTCTACATTTGAAAGTTCCTGTATTGCTCTTCACATCTTTCTCCAAAATAGATAGCACAGCATATTCTTGGGATTTCTGCAAAAGATTCCAAATTCAGAGGGTTTGAGTCACTCTGTATCTTCTCTCAGTTTTGTTGCAGAATTAAGATCCAAACCCCCCACCAAGAGTATTTTCTTTCCTGCTTTTCCATTACATAACCCCTGGGTAGCACTGTGGTACTGTGGAAAAGAGAAATTACCTAAGTAAAAAAAAAAAGATTTTTTTTCACTTTTATAGTGTTTTCTTTCATTCATCATTTCCTATTCACAGATGTGTGTGCATTGTTTAGCCAACTTGGTGACCTTCCAGTTTTGCTTTTGTTTTTAAACTATTTTGATGAGATTTTTACAAGGAGGGAAAGGTGAAGGAACTTGCCTGCTATTCTACCTAGAATTACCCCACCTAGGGGTTATGTAGTGAATAAACAAGAAAGGAAAGATAATATAGCACTCTCATCTGAATTTTACAACAAAACTGATAAGTAGATGGAGCTGATCTACTTCATTAAGAAAAGCTCCTGATAAACTACTGGAATGAGTTGTAGATAAACTCCCACATCCTCACACTGTGATTCTGATCCTCTCCTCCTCAACATCTCTTATTTTGAAAGTTGATTCTGGTAATTTTTTTTCTTTTTTAAAAGACTAGGTTAAAAGTACTGAGAGTTTTAGTAGGATATCTAGTTAGGCCCTTTGTTGCTTTCCCCAAAGAGACGGACTAGAGAACAGGCCTCCACTGCCACTCCATTTTAATCCTAGTCTTAAAAAGTCTTAAAACAACATCCAGAAACCTTTTTGTGTTACAACCGTATGTGGAATCCAACAACAGTTATTCCCATGGACCAGTCTCCCACGTGGTACTCCTAATATTTAGAGGCCATTTTCCATGCCTTTCAAGTAACAGTGCAGAGGTTGAGTTAGGCCCTAGGTAGGCCCTTGCTGTTATTAGTTAGGCCCTTTGCTGCTTTTCCCAAAGAGACGGACTAGAGAACAGGCCTCCACTGCCACTCCACTTTAATCCTAGTCTGTTGAAATACAAGTTTGTCGAGCTCAGCAGCTCAGGGAGGACAGCCTCTGTTGACTGACCTTGAGTTCCCTCAGCAAACATGCCAGTGCTGTTTCCTCACAGCGCTTCCATTGCAGGCCTAGTCCCGTATTCCAGGAACCCTCCGGCAGTGCTCTGCCCCCTTCTCCCAGCTCCGCTGCTGTGACTGCATCCCGTGGAATGCAGGAATTAATTCCCTCTTTCCACATCTCTTCAGTTCCCCCTTTAGAGGCTGTGCTGTCCTCCACTGTACTGGGGGAACACTGGAGCAGACATTCATGACCTCCCTTATAAAACAGCACTGACAATGGCAATGCCCTGCCATCATCTCATGACTCTCTTCATCCCCTTAAAACATAAAATAATAATAACATCACTGTCAGCATTTTATACACTCCCTTCTCTCAGATTATCCTACTGGAGGAATCCTGCTCATGGGGCAAGATGACATGCCACCCAAACAAGTTGCCAACAGTAGAGGAGCAGGAGAAAGAAAGGGGGAGGAAGGACAATGAAAGTCAGTGGAAAGGGTGTCACTTGTTTTATTTTATTTTGATTAATGTTGTAAGCCGTCCAGAGATGGAAGTAACACATGGCATAAACATTTTAAAACAAAAAACTTGTTACATCTCTAACTCCCTAGGCATGTTGATGGGGAAATAAGTTCCGTTGTACCAAACGGGGCTTGCTGCCTAGTGTTCGGAAAGTCCAAATAAATCCTCAGAGAAAAAGATATGCTTTTCCATGTCTTGGCAGCTTTCACTGCCAGCTTTCAGTTAAGGCATGGTCAGAAGCTGAAAGGAAGGTGAAAGTTGAAGTGAAGCTATGGGACACTTGCATTGTGAAAAATGTGCTTTGTCTTAAGGAATTCTATAGCTCTGCTTGCAAAAACTACAACATTTTGTACCTGTTAGATTTCTGTAAGTCCTGATTGTATTATTTGTTAAAATGTTTTAATAAATAATAAATAAAATAAAATTGTGGCAAGTTCTTAAAGACATGGGAGTTTCAGACCATCTTATTTGTCTTGTGAGAAACCTATATGCGGGTCAAGAAGCAACAGTGAGAACTGGACACGGAACCAGTGATTGGTTCAAAATTGAGAAAGGAGTTCAGCAAGGCTGTATACTGTCGCCCTGTCTATTTAACTTATATGCAGAGCACATCATGAGAAAGGCTGGGCTAGATGAATCACCAGTTGGAATTAAGATTGCTGGGAGAAATATCAACAACCTCAGATATGCAGATGATGCCACTCTCATGGCAGAAAGTGAAGAGGAACTAAAGAGCCTCTTGATGTGGGTGGAGGAGGAGAGCGCAAAAGTTGGCTTGAAACTCAACACTAAGAAAACTAAGATCATGGCATCTGGTCCTCTCACTTTCTGGCAAATAGATGGGGAAGAAATGGAGGTAGTGACAGATTTTATTTTTCTTTATGCACAGGCCTGAACCCAGAAGCGACGGTGGAGAACCCGAGGCCCTAGAGGCCCTCTTGAAGTGAGGAAAACATCATGAGCCATGCCGCACATTCCCCTTTTTTCTCCTTTCTCTCCCCTTCTCTCTCATCCAAATCAAAGGAAGCATAATGATTATCAGCACATGCGGTGAGCCACGTTGGACACAAAAGATCGGTCTTCATTTTCTCGTTGCTGCACACATCTGATTTTTTCCCCCCTTTCTGTGTGTTGCATCGTGAGGGTGGCTCAACTGAGTGATGTCCTGGCTGGGTGGGTTGGGGTACAGGGCCACTCGGGAGGAGGACAAGATGCCAGGCGTGAGGGGTCCCCACTCGCACTTCTGATGGCCTGTCTCCAGGAACTACGGGTGGCTGCAGTGTTCTCAGGGCAGTGGATGGCGCAACCCGTCTGGGGAAGTCTTCACAGCCACCTAACAGCCAGTGCAAGCAGGTCGCTGGGGACAGAATGAGTACGTCCAGCAGCCTTTTGTGGACCAAGACCAGCATTTCCTCTGACTCAGTGCTGCGTACTCCCAGAGCCTTTGGATCGGCAAGTAAATTAAAATAAAATTACGAGGCAGAAATTAAATGAAATGTTTTGGAGCCAATTTATGTGCTTGGGTTACAGGAAAAGTGCTGAAATGCTGTATCGGCAGGGTGATGGCTTGAAATGTCATTCTTTGCCAGTCACAAAACAACAGCAGGTTATCGCAATGAGGGTTGTGAATGTGACAACTGTGAGACGCGCACAGCCCAATCTCTGCTGCTTGTTACTGTGAGCTGTTGCACCACATGGGCCCTCCAGTCACTCAGCCTCCCCTTCTCCAGGACCTGCTCAGCCAGCAGTACTGAGGAAGGAGTAGCAGGGATACAACAGGTTGGGGACGGCATGGTGTGCTCCCTCCTTGAGCCAGACGTTGCCACGCAGGCCAGAGGTGGCAGTATAACTTGCCCCAAGTTTCTTCTTCCAGGCTGTATTGGACAGGACACACCAAGTGAGTTTCTAATCTAGCAACGGGCCTGTGGCAGCTGAACTGTCACTTGATGCTGAACTGGAATTGGCTGCCATGGGAAGTGGTGATGTCACCCATTTGGATGGCTTTCAAAGGGGACTGGTCACATTCCTGGAGGAGAAGGAGACTCTCAGTGGCTCCTATCCCTGCTGTTTCTGTGCTACCTCCTTCACCACACGGGGCCTGCTGGTATAACCAGTTGCTGAGGAGCTGGGCAGGAGGAGGTCTTGCCCCATCCCACGTGGAAGATCCTGTGGGCAGCTGGCTCACCACCGTGTGTACGGAGTGCAGGACTGGATGGACCTTTGGTCTGATCCAGCAGGGATGTTCTCATGTTCTTGACTGATACTTTGCTAATGCATAATTTAAAGTTCTTTCATGACAGCTTGTTTATTCAAAGAAGTACAAGAAATGTTCATTGGATTCTTCAGTAATTTATGGATGCAATTGCATAGCAGCATCCTGACTTCAGCAAAGTTCAGAAGCTCATGAACGCAAAGCCTAAATCTCTCTCACACCACGCAGTGCCTCTGCAGGCAGTGGATTCTCATCATGGAGCATGGACATCTCTCCAGGAGAGCTGGTTTTTGGTAGGCCCTCTGAAGTGTCTTGACCTGCTCTTGAGAAAGGAGTAAAGACATGTGATTAATAGAGTACAGCCCAAGGGGGCTGCACTAGGTGGCCTGGGAGGCCCCTTCCGACTTGCTCTGTTTCCAGGTGCCTCAAGTAAAGAACTGTCACTTTGCCACAGACTGCAGGAGAAAACCACTCCGTGGTATGTGACAGCCCCAAAATGGTTAGTACCAGCTTGTCTGTCTAGCTATAGGCACCATTTAGCACCCTGCAACACCTACAAAGCTCCAACAGCGGCAAATCTGGCTTGCAGTTTACAGGTCATAGCAGCCCGTAGCTGTTACGGAGTGTCATTTTATGGAGTCTCTAGAATGCGGGAATAGAACTAAACATCAGGCAAAGTGACAGACTTGTTCACTATTAGTCAAACTTGTGCGTCCTTTTTTCACAGCAACAACACACTGAGGGAATACATAACCATTTTTAAAACAGCAGTATATACCCATCAGATTTATACTCGGTAAGATAAACATCCGAATTGTGTATCCACTGGAAATACTTGAAAGGCTGCATTATGGACATGTGTCTTGAAAGCCCTTTCCTGAAGGCAAGGAACTACAGCCCGGTCAGAATGGTGCAGGGGCCGCAATGCCATCTGGGAGCCAGTTTTGTGAATCAAATTGAATCAAGCCAAGCCAAGCCAAATTGCTACGGCAGTTCTGCTGACCTTTTGTGGGGATCCTCTTTAATCACTGTTCTCCTTGCCTGATGAATCAGAAGCTTCTCCAGATGTGTCTGAGGAAGGAAGCAGGCAAGCAAGCAAGCAAAAGGTTGATGATGGTACTCCTCATTCCCACGGAAATTATCAGCATCATCTTTAAATCTAGAAGATGGCTTTTGGGGAAGACAGGCTTACCAACAAGTTTACCAATTTCACTGCCATGACTTCCCCATCCCTGCAAGGAATTCTAGGAGGACTATCTTAATGAGGGTGCCGTCTTCCTACCATGACCATCCACACACACACACACAGGACAGAAGTAATTCGCTAACATGAGTCATTTCTTGTGCATTTTCACAATGTCACGATATTATCAAGAACGCAGCCTTTCACAGTCAATTCTTCCTTATCCCACCTCACCCCCACCACTCTTTTGTAGCAAAAAGGTACTTCTGTGCATGCCCCAGTTATCTGAGCAGTGGGAGTTTCAAATGAAGTTCTGCATGCTGAGAGCTGTTTGGGCCAGAGGCCAAGCCGCAAAGGACCTTCTGTGCGTCTGCATTTGCCCAGAGGGGGGAAGGTTTCTGGGGACACAGCCACAGGGCCACAAGAGTGGCAGCAAGGAGGCGATCGGCTAACACTCCTCCTGTACGAGCGAACTATTGCAGAAGGAGCTGGTGAGCGGAAGGCTGACTGGTCTGCTGGGACAGTGCCAGGCGCAGAGGCCTCGTTGTTTCGCCAGGACCTGGCGCATGCTTCCACTGGGAGGGCTGGGGTGCCACATGTGCTAACCAGATGACTACCTCAGGAAGATTAAAATTTTAACCTGGGATCCCGGACTGACTTTATGGACTCCTTTGATAGCATTGTGGAAGCCTAGTCCACATACACTGTGTGCCTTGAGTGGGAGTTTGCACCCCATGGGGTCCCACAGCAAAAGAGAGTGCCTCTGTTGCTGACATTCCCTGGGGGAGGAGGTCAGGCATGGCGCTTGCTCCACAGGGTTGAGCTACACGAACACAACAGTAGCACTCCTCTTCAGCCTCGGAGGTGGTGCTTCCTGTGCGAACCAAGTCAGGAGAAGCATTTATTTCATGCCAGCCGAACACTCTCTGTATGGAAACAGCTGAACTCACTTGACTTGCCCACGTGCTGTTTGAGGGAGTCACAGTGCTGGAAAGGGGATAACTCGGTCACGTTGGAGGACTCTGTGCGAAGGTAGAAGAGGTTCTGCTGGGTGGGGTTATAGAGCGACCATTCCTCCCCGCTGGCTCCTGACCCCGTTGGGCTCCTACGAAGGGAGGAAAAATGTCCTTGTAATCAAGCAGGGAGCATATTTGCACATGATCTAGGTAAGGCATGGAGTCTATAAGTCCCTTCTGGTCCCTAATGGAGTCCCTTATTGTTACTTGAAAATGTATGGCCCGCCACATGGCTTGCCTGGAGCCTCAGGGAGGACGACCCTATCACAGCAAGGTCAGCGTCAGAGGTGAATTCCCACTAGCACTTCCTAGGCTTGTACTCAGTTCTTCTGCCTCACATCCCTCCACCCACAGCGGTCCGTCAGGTGGTCCACACAGCATCCCATATTTACTCAGAAGGAAGAGGGGCTTTGTGTTAAAGGAGGGTTTTGCACAGGAAGTTACAGTTGCAATCAAAAGCTGCAAAACTATGCATGCCTAAGGTAAAGGTAAGGGGCGCTAGTCGTGTCTGTCTCTTGGGCTGGTGCTCATCTCCATTTGTAAGCCAAAAGGCCAGCATTGTCCGAAGATGCTTCCGTGGCCCTGCGGCCAGCACGACTAAACACCGAGGCACGTGGAATGCTGTTATGTTTCCCACTGAAACGATGCCTACTTATCTCCTGGCATTTGGGTGCTTTTGAATTACTAGGTGGGCAGGAGTTGGGGCACAGCAGCGAGCAGTCACCCAGTTGCATGGATTCGAACTGCCAGCCTCCCAATCCACAGCCCAGGGGATCACCCGCTGCTCCACCTGTGTCCCATACATGCCTATTCACAGGGAAAATCCATTCTGTTCTACAGGACTGACTCCTGGAATTCGCTGGTATCAGTCTGCAGCCTGAAAATCAGAGGAATCATGGAGGCAGTCGGCAATCCCAGCCACACCTACCAGAAAGGAAGCCCCATGGAACCTAACGGGAATTACTTCCAAGTAAGCATGCCTACGCATTCAGCTCACAACATCCACTGCAAACCACTGAAATCTGCCCAAGAGCAGGCCAAGTGATTTCATTTCCGGCTAGTTGGTAACCTGAGATTGGATGGCTCTGCCAGCAAGATGCAGAGGGGTCTTTCTGCAAGCAAAAGGCGGGATTCTTCTCCTTTGGACCAGGTGAGAAACCAGAGCCCCAAAATCCGGGAATGTGCTTCTGTTTCCACAACAAGCTGCATGATCTCATCCCTAAACTCACAGCCACTTCCACCTTCCCCGTGCACTGCAATGTGTGGAACAGCACCATTTTTAGAGTGCCGTCTTCTCGTGCATTTCTGAGCGAAACCTCTGTCTCTAACAAGCCACAAACCTGCAGACAAACTGTTGGAGGCCTCAAATCGGCTTTAGATGAAATAGATGGAACTTCATGACTGATGGTTTTGACAGAACAAAGAGCCTGTTTCCTTTTTCTAGGTATAGTTCATTGCAACATTTTATCATATCTACTGAATTTTATACATTGATGAAACTTTTGACCATTTTCCAGTGAACAATGACATACTTTAGGGAAACAATACAAAGAAAATTAAGCAAAATATACAATAACATATTCACTAGTCAGCTGTAGTAATTTTGCTATGTCTGTAGAGTGGATGCCCTGGCCTCATATACAAAACAAAATTCTACATTAAACAAGCTCCATCAGTAGTTTGAGAGGGAAAAAAGGGCCTTACCCACTCCTGGAGAACTCTGCCCAATACCGCATCATGCGTCTGCTCAGAGCTGCCTCGGCCTGCGTGTATGTTTGGTTGACGTCCAACACTGACTCAAGGGTCCCAAACACATAAGGGAGGTCAGCACCATGATGTGCCCCGAACCACTCGGGCCAAAAAGAGCCAGAGGTATAATGTTTGAAGACATAGAAGTACACAGGGCTCCCAGCTTCTCTCAACTTACTAGTGAATTCGGCTGCTGGGCATATAATGTAGTAATCACTGAAAAACCGCACCAGAGCCTGGCGATATGGTACTGGCTCCGGGCCTTCTTTGCTGTACATCAGTGTCAGAGCCTGAACAACTTCCTGAGTCACGTTTATCTGTATCCCCTTTATTCCTTCCTGAAATTGTTCCTCAGTCATTTGGTTGTGAATGGTGTCAGGGAAAACAAATGGCACAAAGGTAGACGCTTCATTAGAGGTGACGCCAATGAGAATGGGTTTGACCTGAATGTGCCCATCCTGCAGAAGCTCTTCTGGATCATCCGGTAGAAAGTCCCCATCTGTTGTTGGAACAAAGGGAAAGTCCAGAAAGAAGCTGCTATTTTGAAACAATGACATCTCATGGGGAGCAAGCTCCTTGGCATCTTTCTCCTGTAGGCAGCTCACCACAGCACTGGCGTTGCCTTCTGCACAGCCCAGCAGCTGACTGAGGGCGAGGGCTTTCTGCCGGGCCTCTTCAGGACTCTTCCAAGCCCAGACAGCAGTAGGATCTCCGCTCTGCAGGATGGCTTGGGCAAAAAGGGGCTGGCTACTTGGGGAGAGGAGATGGAAACCCACAGAGGCTGCTCCAGCACTGCTACCGGAAATAGTCACCTGAGAGGGGTCTCCCCCAAAGGCAGCTGCATTCTCCTTCACCCAGTTCAGTGCCAGCTGCTGGTCCAAGAGGCCCATGTTTCCTGGAGCAGCTGGTGGTAATGACAGGAAGCCCAGGGCCCCCAGGCGATAATTCGTAGAGACCACAATGACCTTCTCCTGGGAGGCTAAGCCTGCCCCATTCAACACATCCAGGGATGACGTGCCAGCAAAAAATGCTCCTCCGTGTATCCAGACAAGGACAGGCACTGGTGAAGAGGGCCGTGGGTGGGGCGCCCAGACATTGAGAAAGAGACAGTCTTCTGAGAGGGGCCGATTGGGAGCCCACATTTGTGCATCAGAGGTGTTAGAAATGATAAACTGGATACAAGCATTGCCAAAGTCCGTGGCCTCCAAGACCTGACTCCACGGCTGATGTGGGTGAGGCTTCTGGAAACGTAATTTCCCCACGGGGGGCTCAGCATAAGGGATGCCCAGGTAGGCAGTCACAGAGCCAGGGCCAGCTGGGAGATGCTTGCCTTTGATTGGACCATAGCTGGTGACCACTACAGCGTCATCTTCACAGATTACAGGAGGAGCCCATGAAAACAGGAGGAGGAGGTGGAAGCACAGAACTGAGGAGGGGTGGAAACCAGGCATGGCAGAAGCTGGGAAGCAAAACCCCTAAATTATGTTACAGTAAATTCGCAATGAGTTTTTTCATTCAAGGAAGGCATGTTCTTTTCTGGTTAGAATGCGTATTTTCACTCAGGATCCCACTCCTGAGCCCTCTTCACATGAAGCCCTTCGCTCCGCTACATCTCCAAGCCTCCATGACAGCAACACCTTATTCACCTCAGACCCCCTCTCAGGGCCATCTTAACAGCATTATGGGACCCAGGCAAAGGAGTGTCCTGGGGCCTCTACGACAGCTACAACTACTGTTAACTTTGGAAGTTTTCCAATTTTCCAAGGGTTAACATACACAGATTAGTATGGGGCCCAGGGGCAAGTGCCCATCAGGCCCATGCGTTAGGATGGCCCTGCCCCCTCTGGCAACGTGCTGAGAAAGCCACTTCCTCAACTCGCCCCTTTCTGCCACTGTCCCCTTACAACCCAGGGCCCCCAGCTATGGATACAGCTCTGGTGGGAGTGTAAGGTGCCTCCACTAAGGCATTCCTGTAGCTCACTTCTCCATGGCCCGAGTTCAATGATTTTACATAGGTTGGATCCTTCACTCTGCTCCCACCCAACATATTCCTGGTCTTCCTGTGATAAAGTACGAACAAAGCTCCTTGGAAGAGAAACTGTGTGCCATTTGCCTAGTGGCCTCAATTGGCCTTCCCTCTGGACCTGGTGGGGCATCATTGGACTAATACTGTTAGGTCTGCCTGCACCCAGCTCTGTTTGAGCCCCAGGCACCAAAATCTGAAGCAGCCGGGATCGCAGTGACTGCTTGCCCCTCTCTGGGACTGTTTACCTTGGCATTTGAGCGGCAAATGCCACCCACCCTTCTTCCCCCTCAACCTCTGAAGGCTCACTTATGGCACGAGTGGGCCCAGTTCCTACAGTCAAGCCCTCCTTTGGTTCCTCCCGCTTGTTTTCACTGCCATGTTCATAATCCAGGGTGGCAGGTTTTATGGGCGCCTGCTATTATGGTAGAACTGAACACTTGTAGCCTTTTTATCTGCCTATTTTTGTATTGTTATATCTTCTGTCATTGTTACGTGCCAACAATCATCTCTGACTTGCAGAGGCCCTATGAATGAAGGCCCTTCAAAATGTCCCTTCAGCCTCACCTATCTCACAGGGTTGTTGTTGTGGGGATGGAATGGAGTGGAGCGGAGGATTATGTAAGCCGCCTTGAGTTTGCTGCAGGAAAAGGGGTGGAAGAGAAGTACAAGGAATGAATGAATGATACGAACTGCCCTGTGCATAACATCCCTGATTAGCTGTTCCAAATTCAAGGCTGCATCTTGTGCAGTCATTCCATCTCTTATGTGGTTTGCCTTCTGTTCAGCTCCCTTCAACTTTCCCCGGCTTGAATGCCTCCCGCAGTGAGTCTTGTCTTCTCCTGATGTGCCCAAAGCGCGACAGCCACAGCGTAGTCATTTTCTGACTTGATTTGACCTGGGACCCATTTGTTCATCTTTCGCAAAGCTATCCTCCAGCACCATGTTTCAAACGTATACGGTTTTTCGCTCTGCATTAGTCCCCTTCCTACATCATATCCCCTTTCTATTCTGCATTAGGAGGTTGTAAAGGTTGCTTAAAATATTGTGGTTGTTACAAATTTTTATTACTCATAGCCAAGTTCTCTGGGCAGTTTCCAACAATAATCATAGTGTCATCCACTCAAGTCACCCATTCAAATTCTAACCAGGCCTGACCCGGCTTAGCTTCCAAGATTAGGCAAGATCGGGCACTTCAGGCTATACGGAAAATAAGTGAAGTGGTGATCGTTTACTAATTCTTAGTCTCTGCATATTTGTATACTGTTTTATTTTCTGCACTGGAGGTGATCAGGGAGAAAGTATTGCCGGGGGATGTCCCTCCTTTCAAAGCAGGCAGAGCTGAAAACGAGAAGGGGAGGAGCATACACTCACGGTGTTGTGCTGTACCTGGAGGCCAATGGATGGCACTGACTGCTGCCGCCTCCAAGGGGCAGTCCTGGGATTGCGCACTGGATCTCCAGGCTGGAGGGCCTGGCTGCTGCTGCTCCCCAGGGCGCTGCCTGAAAAGGGGGCTCACTTTGCCTAAGGACTGGCTGGCTCTCTGTGGCACATGATGAACTTGCCCATATATGGCAAGGGTGTACTTTCTTCCACCATAATACTCGAGCAGGAGGAGGCTGCTCCCCTGACAACAGAAGAGCCCCACCTTTGACTCAGCCTTCCGATTTCCATTGCTTTAAGCAAGGTATTGTATCATCATCATCAAGATTAGTTTGAAAAGAGGGAGTCTCCTATTTGGAGCTATTTCAAATTGTTTTAAGTGATTGTACCGTTAAATGTGACCAGTGGCCTTGAAGGCTCCCACATATCTTTTAGAAAGGCATCAAGCCACTAATTACTAATGCTAATAATACTACAGTCAAGGTATCTTTGCTCAGAATTTAGCTCCACTGTATTCCATAGGACTTATTCTCCTCTACATGTGTTTAGGAATGCAGTTCAATAACAATCCTATAGGTGTTTGCTCAGGTGAAAGTCCCATTGAGTTAAGTGAGGCTTCCTACTAGATAAGCCTCACTTAGGACATAGGAGTGCAGGTTTAATCACACACCTGAACCCAGAAACAACGCTGGATGACTAGGCCTTGAATCATTCCACCTCTTCACCCCTCCAGCTTCCTGGGGAACAGGTACATGAAAACCAAGGAGCACCGATCCTGGGGAATGTAATGAGGGGGCAAACACTGACCCTATAGCAATACCCGACAGTTCTAAAAGGCAGATCATTGCCTGCATCTCAGGCACTGCTGTCCTGCAAGTGTAGGAGTCTGCATCCATTGACCTTTCTGTGGGAGACCCAGGAGGGCAGTAGTGCTAATGGGCCAGGAAGCCAAGTGGTCGGCATCAGAGACTTTTTGGCTCCAGGATTCATAGCCCAATCCAAAACAATCACTCTTCCATTCTCCAAGATTAGTGGACTTTCTCGGTTGTGCAGGGACTCACCTTTTCGATGGGCTTTTGCCACTCGGTTAATATCCCTTACAGCTCAGTCCATATGGGGAAATTGGTGGCAGATGTGCTCTCGGCAGTGCTTCCAAGGAACTGGGGTGAGAGTGACGATATGCGCTCACTGTTAAAAAGAGCAACGACCCCACCTGAACTCTGTCTGTGCCGGAGAAGGCTATGCATACTGGCCAGGTGGAAGTCCACATCAAGGGTCAAAGAGATGATGAAGAACAGAAATCCTGGTAGGACCTCAGGAAAGAGGGAGCCATGATCATGAGCCTGTGAGTTAGATGTTGGAGGACCAAAGTGAAATGGACATGTAGATTGGTCCTAGGTTTTTTCCTCAAGTTGCATATGATATTCTTGTAGTATGAAATGTATTTTTTCACATAGCAATAGAACTATAGCAAGTAGCTGGAGCAATGGAGAATGAAGTAATACTTTATCAATCCTTTACTTCAATATATTTCATTACATCCTAGTTCCCCAAGAATTTCAAGAAATATTTAAGAATATTAGATCCTTTCCCCCAGGTTTATTTTAGAGGCACCTGGGACATCCTTCTCAAGGAGTGGAATTGTTCCCTTCCTGTGAGTTCCACAGCAGGAACCGAGAACATGGAGACACAGAAATGATGGATTTTTGTTATGTTCTTAGTGAGCTGGACCGGACCCCCCGCCGCAACACCTGCCGCGCTACCGCTGCAACTCCTGCCGCGCTGCCGCCACTGCCAAGGCCCACGGTGACCTGAGGCATGCCACCGACCCCAGGGACAGCTGATGTTGCTCCCGTGGGCACCGCTGACCACTTCGGGGAAGCAGGACGCCAGGGCCACCGACCGACGTCGCGGAGAACTTCCGCGTCCGTCTCTGCTCACTCCCCGCCGGCATTGGTGAGAGCAACGCCAGATTGGGGGGCGGGACATGCGGGCAGGCGCTGGCTTAACCCGCTGGAAGCAGCCTGGGGCCGGTGGCTGAAGGGCGGTCACCTCCGTTTGTGGCTGTTCATGGCCGTGAGGGGCCTGGGCTGGTGAGGGACTCTGTCAGTGGGTGGAATTTTTATTGGAGTAGTAGATGGGGGAGTTTTACATTGTTTTAATATTTTTATTGTATTTTAATCTGGTTTTATGGAGTTGTCCCTGGCCACGTCGACAGTTGAGTTACCTGGGGAGCGCGTGGGCGCCACCATTGGGGTGGTCACGGGCAATGGACGTTACAGCGGTGGGGGTTTAACGTGTCTGCTTAGAAGAAGGAGGGACAGATGGCTGACACCTGTCCCTCCTTCTGGTTCTACCTCCAGCCAGAGGGTTCCAAGTAGTCTTGTCAACCGCCCCCCAGGCATGACAATGCTGTTGCTTAATGCCAGGTCAGTCCACAATAAATCATCCCTCATCCACGACCTGATTGTGGATGAGGGGGCCGACCTGGTTTGCATAACAGAGACCTGGGCGGGAGGGGGGGGATGTCACCCTCTCTCAAATGTGCCCACCCGGGTATCTGGTTCAGCACCATCCACGCCTGGAGGGGAGGGGGGGTTGCTTTGGTTTACCGAGCCTCCATCTCTCTTGCGGGGCTTCCAGTCCCTTCGAGGCCAGGACTAGAGTGCCTCTACTTGGTGTTGGGTGACTGAGACAGATTGGGGATTCTGTTGGTGTACCGTGCACCCTTCTGCCCAACAGTCTCCCTGCCTGAGCTGACGGAGATCGTCTCGGACCTGGTGTTGAGGACCCCCAGGATGTTGGTCCTGGGGGACTTCAATCTCCATGCCGAGACTGGTCTGACCGGGGCAGCTCAGGACTTCATGGCCTTCATGACCGCCATGGGGCTGTCTCAACATGTCACAGACCCGACCCATGAACATGGACACACTCTGGACCTGGTTTTCTTGACAGGGCAGGAAGAGGGTGGTCTGAGGGTGAGGAATTTATGTCTGACACCCCTGTCATGGTCAGATCACTTCCTCATGAGGTTTGTGCTCGAGAGAGGCCACACACTCTGTAAGGGTGTGGACCCGATTGTGTGGGTCTGCCCCCGGAGTCAGATGGATCCGGATGGATTCCTGAAGGCCCTAGAGGAGTTTCCGGCTAACAAGACTGGTGCTCCTGTCAAGGCTCTGGTCGAACTATGGAATGGGGAAATGACCAGGGCTATTGACACGATCGCTCCTAAGGATCCTCTCCCACCGGGCAGAGCCCACTCTTCCCCTTGGTATACACCTGAATTGCGGGCGGTGAAGCGGGCTGGGAGACGTCTAGAGCGTAGGTGGAGGAAATCACGGGATGAATCTGACCGAACACACTTAAGAGCCCATTATCGGGCCTATGCTTTGGTGGTGATGCGGGTGAAAAAGACATTCTTCTCCGTTTCCATTGCCTCCTCACAATGCTGTCCGGCAGAGCTGTTTCAGGTGGTACAAGGGCTGGTTCGTCCCAGCCCTAAGAAAGATCTGGTTCCACCCTCAAAGGCCTGCTGTGACGACTTTGCCAAGCATTTCAGGAAGAAAATCACTCAGATTCATCACGAGCTGGACTCCACTAGCGATTCAGAGGCTTCTGGGGAGATACCAATGTTGCCATCTGGTCCAACATTGATGGATGAATTTCAGTTACTGTGGCCTGATGATGTGGACAAGGTGCTTGGACAAGTACGTCCCACCACCTGCCTATTGGACCCTTGCCCATCTTGGCTAATTAACAACGCCAAGCACAGGATAGGGATCTGGAGGTGGTTAATGCCTCTCTGAGGGAGGGCTGGGTACCTGCCCCTTTAAAAGAGGCGGTAGTCCGACCGGTCCTGAAGAAGGCGTCACTGGATCCACAGATGGCCACTAATTATAGACCAGTGGCCAACATCCCGTTTCTGGGCAAGGTGTTCGAGCAGGTGGTGGTGGGACAACTCCAAGCACTCTTGGAGGAAACTAATTATCTGGACCCATTTCAGTCCGGCTTCAGACCCGGGTATGGTACTGAATCTGTCTTGGTCGCCCTGTAAGATGACTTGTGCAAGGAGAAAGACAGGGGGAGTGCATCGCTGTTGGTTCTCCTGGACCTCTCAGCGGCTTTCAATACCATCGACCATGGTATTCTTCTGGATAGGCTAGTGGGACTGGGGGTCGGAGGCACTGCTTTGCAGTGGTTCCACTCCCATCTCGATGGTTGATTCCAGAAGGTGATGCTGGGGGACTAAGGCTCTGTGCCATGGCAGCTATGCCATGGAGTTCCGCAGGGTTCCATTTTGTCCCCCTTGCTATTCAACATCTACATGAAACCACTGGGGGAGGTCATCAGGAGGTGTGGGCTGTGGAATCATCAGGACGCTGATGATACCCAGCTCAACCTCTCGTTTTCTACTAATCCAGGTGAGGCAGTGGCTGTACTGAACCGGTGCCTGGCCACGGTAATTGGCTGGACGAGGGCCAATAAACTGAAGCTCAATCCAGACAAGACGGAGGTCCTGTTGGTTGGCAGATCGGGCTTCAGGGAAGGGGACCTGAACGTAGTCCTGAATGGGGTTGCAGTCCCTCTTGGGGACAAGGTCCGCAGCGTGGGAGTGCTGCTTGACCCAGACCTTTCACTGGAAGCTCAGGTGACAGCAGTGGCAAGGAGTGCTTTCTTTCAGCTTTGGCTGATCCATCAGCTGCGTCCCTACCTAGAGAACGACTGCCTGGCGACAGTGACACACGCATTGGTGACTTCCCGACTTGACTTCTGTAATGCGCGCTACATGGGGCTGCCCTTGAAGACGGTCCGGATACTTCAATTGGTTCAAAATAGAGCTGCCAGGTTGCTGACGGGGACTGGGCGTTATGTTCACATGACTCCAGTTCTCCGTCAGCTTCACTGGCTCCCCATTGAAGTCCGGGCCCAATTCAAGGTGTTGGTTACGACCTATAAAGCCCTTAACGGCTTAGGTCCTGGTTACCTGAACGAGCGCTTATGTCCTCTTGAGATCAGTGGGAGAGACCCTTCTCCGGGAACCCTCCATGAAGGATATTAGGAGGGCTTTCTCTGCGGTGGTGCCCAATCTATGGAATGCACTTCCCAGAGAGGTCCGCCTTGCACCATCGTTATTTGTTTTTTGGCGCCAGGTGAAGACCTTTTTATTCAAACGCTATTTTAATTTTTAATATTATTTATTTATTTTGTTTTTCGGGCCAGGTCGACTCATGTTATATTCTTTTGTCCTCATTTATTTATTATTGTGAGCCGCCCTGAGACTTCGGCGAATGGGGTGGCATAGAAGCCTTCTAAATAAATAAATAAATAAATTTCATGGCAAACTGTATCTGCCTGGGTAATGAATCCTTATTGCTGAACAGGTTTCCCTGCTTGGGTGAAGTTCTGTCCAGCTCTTGGACTTAGCCCCACTCTCCAGGCACCAGAACTCAGCCAGACAGCAAACTGAAACAAACAGCAAAATTTATTAAGGAAAAGACTAGGAAACAGACAAGGGAAAGGGGGATAGCACCAAAAATATTTAGGCACCAATGCCATCCAACAACCCTGATTCTCTGGCAGATGAACTTCTCCGTGGACCATCTTATTAAAACAAGAACTACTCACTCTGTTCAAGCATGATCTAAGCAACAGGCGTCCTTACAGTGACAGTCTTGGAAGTTGATGAGGGAGAGGCACCTTCAACCCAGGTGGCATCCAGAAGGAGACCAAGAGTCCTCAGAGGTTCAGAGTTTTAGCCCAGATTTTCTGGAAATGGGGTGATGTTTAGCAGCCAATCCCAGGAAGCTCCTGCCCCTTGGGCTGCCAGCAATTTACACCTTTAAAGGTCAAGGCAATAACATCTGTAAAGATGTTCTTGGCATCCCTTATGGGTGCATAAGTCGCTCCCTGCTTCCTGGCACAGGGAATTATCTGCTGGACCAGCTGGCCCTTCCATTAATCCCTACGTACCATCCGAGACCTGCTACAATGGGCAGTTCTCCAAAAGAGCGTCTCTCCTTGTTGTTTTTTCATGTCTTTATAAGGGTCTTGGCCTGTTCTTGAGGGGCCAATGGGCTGTATGGAAATGCAATGAACAAACGACATCCAGAAACCTTTGTGTATTACAACCGTGTGTGGAATCCAACAACAGTTATTCCTCTGAACCGGTCTCCCACGTGGTACTCCTAATATTTAGAGGCCATTTTCCATGCCTTTCAAGTAACAGTGCAGAGGTTGAGTTAGGCCCTAGGTAGGCCCTTGTTGTTATTAGTTAGGCCCTTTGTTGCTTTTCCCAAAGAGACGGACTAGAGAACAGGCCTCCACTGCCACTCCCCTTTAATCCTAGTCTTAAAAAGTCTTAAAACAACATCCAGAAACCTTTTTGTGTTACAACCGTATGTGGAATGCAACAACAGTTATTTCTATAAACCGGTCTCCCACGTGGTACTCCTAATATTCAGAGGCCATTTTCCTGCCGTTCGAGGTAACAGTGTAGTGGTTGAGCCTGTCACGATAAACACGGGCTTTGGGCACCAACATGAATATTCCCCAGACTGCACAAGGAGGCTGAGTCACAGCACTGCAATTCCCAACCTTTAAGGCACGGGAGCAAGTGCCACCAGATGGAATGAACCAGTAGGCGCTTTCACAACTGAACAATAGACCCAGCTGCTAGATACAGGTTTCGGAAGACACCTGTGTTGGCTCAGAGCAAATCAAGACTTGAGATAAAAGGAGAGGAGCAGCAAAAAACATTCTGCTTCCTACATTCTGCTTTTCTTGCCCCTTCCAACCCTACTCTGCTAGGACTCTGTCATTCACTGTTGCACACTCTCTTTTAAATTATTTACTTGCTTCATGGTAATGGACAAATGGGAGGGGAAATGAATTCCCAGTACCTTTTTTTTTTACACGGTTGTACAGTGTGTAAGGGACTGCAGGTGGCGCAGTGGTTTAAATCGCTGTGCTGCTGAGCTGGTTGATCGAAAGGTCACCGGTTCGAATCTGCACAACAGAGTGCGTTCCCGTTGCTCCGTCCCAGCTCCTGCCAACCTTGCAGTTTGAAAGCATGCAAATGCAAGTAGATAAAAAGGTACCACTTCGGCGGGTAGGTAACAGCATTCCGTGCACTTCGGTGTTTAGTCATGCCGTCCACGTGACCACGGAGACTGTCTGCAGACAAGCGCTGGCTCCCTCGGCTAGGAAACGGAGATGAGCACCGCCCCCTAGAGTCAGGCATGACTGGACTTCACGTCAAGGGGAATCCTTTACCTTTACAGTGTGTAAGTCCATTGGAAATGCTTGCAGGGGTCAAAGTGGGGATTCTTACTCTAGTCTGCTTGGGTGTTTCTGAGCCCTGTAACCCTGCCTTCAGCTGAAGCCTAGGAACAAATTAGAAGAAAAGCCCTTTGGGCTTTCTGAAGGAAAATAGACAGCTTACCAAAACCCCTTTAAAATCATAAAACACAAGCAGTAGCTTTTAATCATGTACTCTTTCACTTGGAGAAAAGTTTAATGAGAAAACCCTCTTAATACAGCCAAATGTCCAATTATTAAAAAGGAATTGATTTAGGAAAAAATAAAGAAGACAGACCAAAGAAGGCCACAATCACACACGTGAACAGAATGTCAACTAAAACTCAAAATGTCAGTCTAGTGGTTCTAATGACGTTACCTTCTTGCTTACAGACTTGGCACCTACAGAACATGCTGGATTTATTGTAGAAAGGGTGTTCTGAGAGACAGACAGACAGACAGATGACCAGTCCTCTACTTAGATGGCATATAGGAAGGTTCTAGAAGGATTGAGGAGATCCTTTTTTATGTTGATCTTGGCTCAGTAAAAGCCAGCCCTTTGCAGATACTGATGGCTGGTCTGCCGGATCCAACAATAGATTCCATTTCTGATGTCAGTAGTCTAGCCAGCAAATCAGAAAATTGGGTACTCACCTTCACAATGATGTCAGCCTCTGACTCAAAAAGTCAGGCTGCTTGAAACCAGTCTGCCCATTCAAGAAAAATGTATATGTTTTTGTTTTCACACCGGGAGACAAAGTGAGATAGGCTAGATAAAAGTATTCAGTGTCCTAAACAGGATGCCAATGTGTCAGATGCTCTAACTGGCACTGTGGACCTATATCAGATGTGGGGATTTATCACAAAATGAAATTAGCATTTAATTAATTTATATATCACCTTCCCCACAAGGCACTTTACAGTTACTAAAGTCTCCCTTCCTAAAAAATAGAGAAAGGTTCTGTCAGGCCAATTCAAGGCACCTTCACAAACTTCAGAACTCCCTTGTCTTCTTGTCTTCTGCTTCAGTCAGGGAACAGGAGTACTGCCAGCCCCTGTGGTGCAATGAAGAAAAATTGTTTTCTTAAAGTTCAGACACATCAATAAAGTTATATTTATTGTTGACAGCTGTACTCACAGTAGGAATGGATGGTGGTCTGGTTTTTCTATTATTATTATTATTATTATTATTATTATTATTATTATTATTGGTATTGTTGTTATTGTTGTTGTTATCGTTATTGTTACCATTATCATTATCACTATTTCTGTACCACCATCCCAGTTGAAGCAGCTCTATGGGTTTCCAAGGGGAGCTCTGGAGTGGGAAGCTGAGGGCTGAGGGAAGAAAAGAAGATGAAGGTCTTTGTGTGAGCTGGTTCATTATTTTACTTGGCTCTGAAAGGAGTTACCGTTACTGTTGCTTCATAATAAAATAAACACACTGGTATTTATCTGTCATGGTTCAATGAAGTTCAACACCCACATGAATGGCAGTGGGTAGTTTACATAGCAGAACCATTCATTTCCTGGTATACCTGAGCGTACAAGTTCGCAGAAAAGAAATACCTCAAGCAGCAGCCTGGTATCTATATTAGCTTCATACCAGTTTAACTGTCATGGCTTACCACTAAAGAATTCCACCAATTTTGTCTTGACCAGGGTGCTGAGAATACTCAAAGCCTTCCAGTATAAACCCCTCACCCCCAAGCTACAGATCCTTGGAGGGACAGAGGATTACTGTAGTAAGTAAGCATAACAGCAGGCTCTGGCAAGCATTCCCATGGGATGCGAGCTACGCCCATTTTGCTGGAAAAGGTTCATGGGACTGAACAGCAGGCAGTTGTTCAAGGTCCTGCAACTCAACAGGGCATAGCAGCGGAAGAGATTAGCCCAAGGGCGGGGGGGGAGGCAAATCAACCTCCCCTGGGAGTGTTGGGGAGTCAGAGCCCAGGGAGGGGACATTGACATAAGAAGTTCCTCCAGTGAAGAACCCCCACCCCTTGGGAAGGTGGACCCAGTGGCTGGCCACCATCACCAGAGGGAAGCCCAACTTGGAGCACAACGGGAGGAGCAGAAGCGTGCCCATTTTCACAGCGTGCATCCCCCAGAATGGGACACAGGTTCATAAGGGGAGCTTTGGATAGTAATCACCACACTGGGGTCAGCAAACCGCTTGGTGCATGCTCAGAGACTTGGCTAGAGGATTCATATGTAGAAACAGTAAATAGCATTATGCAAAAGAAGCAGCTTGAGGTTTGTGTTTGTCGGAGGGAGACAACGCAGCTCACAGCACTTACTGACAAACCAGTTTAATTCTGAAGTGCAGATATGTTTTTTTGCTATGTGAAAGACAAGCAGCAAAAGCATATGTAGCAAAAGGGCTGGTCCTTGGGTCCAAAGTCAGGACACCTGCTGCCCAAGGCTCCCAAAACAACCCAGCAGCAGGCAGTGTTGAAGTTCCCCTAATAAAAAGTTATGTTTTATACTTTGGAATATAGAAACGTTTCCCATAAAATCAAAGCAGCATTAAAAAATTAAAGCGGCTGAAATATACAGTAAAAAATGACCCTGTAAAAACACCTGGGATAGGCAGTCTGCTCTAGGCCCTGGGCAGTCAAGTAGATCTTTAAGGTCCTCAGGCTACAGGCCTGAGGTTGGTGGCAAGCTTGGTGTCAGGTGGGCCACAATGCAGAAACTGTTCCACAGATGGGGGGCCGTTACAGAGAGATCCACTCCCCTTTTGCCACCTTCTGAATCTCCCTTGGAGCTGGCACTTGGAGGAAGGCCCCAGAGGTGGAGCACAATGTCTGAGTAGACTGTAGTTGGAAGAGACCTCCAACAGGTACTGTGGTCCCAAATGATTAAGGCTGCATAGTTAAAACTGGCATTGAATTGGGCCTGGAAGCATACAGGAAGCCAACATAAGCAGGCCAGAACTGGTCTTATGTGTTCAGACACATGGGTCCCAATTATTAATTTGACTGCTGCTTCACCAGAGCATAGATGACTGAAGCCAGCCTATCCCTGTTCAGATAGGGGCATAGCCAGGCCACTAGTCAAAGCTGGTAGAAGGCACTCCAAGCCACTGAAGCTACCGGATCCTCGATGGGCTAAGATGGACAAAGAAGGAGAACCCCTCAAACTATAAACCTGCTTCTCTGGCGGGGGGGTGGGGGAGGCATGCATCCTCATCTGGAACAGGTTGTGCATCTAGAGTCCGGTCAGAAAAATCACCCACCAACATTTCATTCTTATTTGGCTTGAGTTTCAGTTTATTAGCTCGCGATATATCTATGGGACATTTCTAACGCATCCAATCACTATGCACCTCTGGATGGCTTACAAATTCAATAAATATAACAATATAAAACAATTATATCACTTTAAAAGTACCAGATGGGCTGCCACAAAGAGGAAGGGCAAGATCTCTTCTCGCTATGCAGGGCATGGAATAATCAGCTCAAGTTGAGAGAAACCAGATTCAGGTTCCATATCAAGAAAAGTTTCCTCTGACACTGAGCAATATGACAGTGGAACCAGTTGCCTAGCGAGATCGTGGGCTCTCTCTCTCCCTAGGGACATATTTAAAAGAAACTGGATTAAAAAACTCAAAAATCTGAGTGGGATGGTATAAATTGGTGTCCTGCAACCACAGGGGATTGGACTCGATGGCCTTTTTGCTCTTTCCAACTCTACTGTTCTGATTCTGTTATTCATCCAGTCCATTGTCAGAGACAGGCATGGGTTTAGCACATCCACAGCCTTACCTGCTGATGATGGAAAGGCAAAATAGACCTATGTGGTATCAGCATACTGATGGCAACTTACTCCAAAACTCCAAAGGACCCCACTCAGCAGTTTCATGTAGATGTTAAATTGTATGGTGAATGGAGTAGACCCCTGAGGAACTCCACGCTGGAGAACCCATGGGTCTGAACAATATTCTCCAAGCACCACCATCTGGAGACCGTCCTTCAAGTGGGAATGGTACTTCTGCAACACAATGCCTCCCACTCCCAACTCAGAGTGGTCCCAGGAGGGTACCATGAAATTGAAAGCCACCAAGAGGTCCAGGAATACCAACAGGGTCACTCCTCCTCATCCCTCTCTCTATGAATGCATGCCTTTCAGATTGTCCTGTCCTTGACAGCCCTGCTCACTCTTGTAAACTCAAGGCTGTGATTCCCTTTATGGAGTCAATCCACCTCATCTTTGGTCATCTTCTGCTTTCAACCTTCCCTAGCATAACAGAGAAACTAAGCAAGCCAGAAGGTGCCTCCCGGGCCATCTAGTCTGACCCCTGGCTCTAGCCGGCTCTGCTCACAACATGCCTACCATGTGCATGTCTAGCTCATCCTTGAACACCCTCACCGATGGGCCCTCAACTACCTCCCGTGGAAGCCCAAGAGATTACTGTCTTCTCCAATAAATCTTGTCTTCTCAGAATATGCCCAAAGTATGACAGCTTTAGTTTTGTCATTTTTTGCTTCCAAGGTATATGTTTGTATGTGCTGATTTTATTCTTTTTACTATGAAGTTATATTCTACTTTGTTTTGTTATTTTATTGTTCTTATTGTAAGCCATCCCAAGACACCAGTGGTAGATGGGGTATAGAAGTTTTAAATAAATAAAAATAAATAAATACTTCTGCAACAGAATCAGGACAGCAGAAGTAAACTCAGTCCCTGTAGAGGTCATAGCATTATGATTTATTGAATTTAAAATGCAAAGCTGCTCACACTCAAGAGTATTTCTTTGTATATATATCAGGGGTGGCAAATAATTTCTGGTTGTATTTTATTTGTTCCAACAGGAATAGAACCAATTGTGAAACTTAAGAACTGTGGGGAGAGAAGAGTTGTGTGTGTTTCACAACCAAAATAATGCACATTATCCTTCCAAAGCTACTCCTACCCTAAAGCCTGAAACCTGCACAGCTAGGCTCAAAAATAAGAAAACATTGTGATTCAACTAGGAATGCGCACTACCACATATTTTATGCCTGCTTTGTTAATTTCAAAATATCACATAATATAAAGAATGAAACCTTTCAAGGAATCTTACACATCCACAGAAGCCAACATTTCCATTTTATGCCATATCTATAGTATTTTGTAATGGTAGTATGTGCTAGAGTATTTCAGATGCTAGATAATATGTACTAGAGTATTTCAAGTACCCTTCCAAACATCTGCTTCCCATGGGACACCCATGTGCCAGCAGCCTCGGAAGTTGCTGTTCCCTTCATTTCCGTCCTGCTGGTGTACTTCAGCCAGAAGTAATCAAACATGGCAAACGGCATGGGATGGTCTCCCAGAAAAACACTAAAGAAGGTCAGCTTGAAATTACTGACAATTACAGGAGAGGGTCAACTTGAAATTGCTTCATTCAGAAAACTATACTGTCATTGTCATGCTATTTGGTTATGTGAAATGGTCACCTCAGCCTTTCTCAGGCTTTGGGTACAACCTACTCCTTAACCATGGACTGTGAACAATGGAAGCCTGTGTGGAGAGTCCTTGGCTATGCCAAGGCCCAAGGACGTGACCTCTCCACCTGCTGGGGAAGGGTGTTGGAGCCAGAAGAAAAAGCCACCAGGAACATTGTGTGCTGTATGCGTTCGGCCAAAGGAGAAAACGTCAAAGAGGGTGTCTGGCAAAGGTCCCCAAGCACTGCCGGGGCGGCAGAAACAGTTTTCAGGATTTTGTAGGTGCCAGAGAACTTTTTCACTTTAATCATCAGTGTTTATGCCCAGCTTGATGGCTCCCTGCTGAGCCGCACGAGTGTGAGTAAGCAGTCCCCTGCTCAAAGAAGGTATGCGACAATCATTCAGAACAGAGAGGTCTCAGCTTCAATAGAAAGCAAAATTGCCAGCAATGTTTCTCACAGGGGGCTCAGTCACCCCTTGTCTCTCATTCAAACGCACTCTCCTGCCCTGAGAAATAGCCGGACTCACGTGGATTCGCAGTCTTCGAAGAAAACGAGTCCAAGAAACCACAATGCCGGGCAGGAGATACCTTCATAATCTGGGGTGGCTCAGTGCTAAGCTGGAAGAAGTTCTGCTGCGTGGCGGTACAGCGTGACCACTGGACCGTGCTGGCCGTCGACCCTGTGGGATTCCTGCAGAGGGAACAGAACATGCTTACAGGCCAGTAGGGCTGCTGGTTGTGCCGGAGCTGTGATCAAACATGAGTTTACTGTTCCTTTCTTGGTCTATCCTGCTATGTTGTATGATCAGGGCCTCAAAATGTTTACAGAATCAAAGCCCCATTGTCATCCTCAAATTTACATCTTGGTGACTAATACCACTACAGCTTTAAGGGTAAAAAGGCAGCAGTACACAATTGTACACTAATGTTTTTATTACATTTATTTATTTATTTATTTATTAAAACATTTTTATGCCGCCCCATTCGCCGAAGCCTCGGGGCAGCTTACAACAATAACAATTAAACCATTTATGTTTAATTATTTATTTAAAACTTTTATATGCCGTCACCACATGCCTCGGCATCTTGGGACAAACAACAACAATTCAAACGTACACTTAAAACCAATTAAACAACAACAATTCCATAAAATTATATAAAAACATTAATAAAAAACAAAAATTGATGGTTGATGATAAAATATTAATTTTTAAAATAGCAATTAATTAAAAAGGTTTTAACCTGGCACCAAAAAGAATATAAACTTGGCACCAGGCACACCTCTCCAGGGAGGGCATTCCATAATCTGGGCACCACTGCAGAAAAGGCCTTGTTCCAGGTAGTTGTTCTTTTTATATCCTTTAAAGAGGGCTCCCGAAGCAAAGCCTCTCCCACAGATCTTAAGGAGCATGAGGGCATGTAAGGGAAGAGGTGCTCCTTCAGGTATCCTGGTCCCAAGCCTTTCAGGGCTTTATATGTTAAAACCAGCACCTTGAATTGGACCCAGACTTCAATAGGGAGCCAGTGTTGCTGGTAGGGGATCGGCATTATGTGAGCATAATGGCCGGTCCCTGTCAGCAGCCTGGCAGCATTGTTCTGTACCAGCTGAAGTATCCGGACCGTTTTCAAGGGTAGCCCCACATAGAGCGCGTTGCAGTAATCCAAGCGGGAAGTTACTAGACCATGTATCACTGTTGCTAGGGAGTGCTCATCCAGGTAAGGATGCAGCTGACGGATCAGTCGAAGTTGTAGGAAAGCACTCCTTGCCACCGCCGCCACCTGGAACTCCAGTGACAGCTCCGGGTCAAGGGGTACTCCCAAGCTGCGGACCCTGTCCTTTAGAGGGAGTGCTACCCCATCGAGAACTGGGTCAAAATCACCTACCTGGAGACCCGCACCACCCACCAACAGGACTTCCATCTTATCTGGATGGAGGCTCATTTTATTGGCCCTCATCGAGCCCATTACCTTGGCCAGGCACCGGTTCAGTACAGCCACCACTTCAACTGGAGCAGATGTAAATGAGGTAGAGCTGGGTGTCATCAGCATATTGATGGCTCTGCAGCCCAAACCTCCTGGTGACTTCTCCCAGCGGTTTCATGTAGATGTTAAATAGCATGGGGAACAAAATACTATATGCCACATTTCAGGATACAAATCCTACCAAAGGAGCTTACAGGTAACATAAAAGCAATAAACTCACAATATACAGAATTATCACATTTTTAAAAGATATCTTCAGGAGTGCAGCTGGAAAAGGAGTGGGTGGCTCATCTAGGCCTCTGTCCTGGTATCCTTCCCACAGGACAACTTAAAGGTAAACAGGTGGGAGAGGGATATGCAGCAGGAGCAGACTTAAAACCTCTTTGTCTGGCTTTCTATCCTGAAATTATACAATGCAACATGGATACAAATCTTTTGCACCTTATTCCTTGTTAAATGCATTTCTATCCCACAATTCTGCCCAAACTGGAGTGCCTGGCGGCTTACAGTGCAATTGCATGCATGTTTACTCAGATATTAGCTCTGCTGCATGTTCTGTTCCAAGTTAAGTGTGGCAAGGATTGCATAAAAACCACAGAGTTGAGCTGCAATCCTAAAATATTCCTACAGGGACTAAGTCCTATTAACATGTATAGGATTAGATTGCTTTGTTACTTGGTTTTTTGGCACCTGCACTATTACATTTAATAGGTAAATATTAGCTGAGTCCACTGGCTTTTGCTACACTGGTGAAAAGTTCACCTGCTGATTCCTGGCTAACAAACTTCTTGTAAAAGCAATTTCTGTGATGACCAGGGAGCTGAATTCAGCCATGCCCTTCGGAAAGCAGCATGCCTGTTGTGTGCTGTAGGACCCTTTTTCCTGACGGTGTAAGATCTTTATGTAAAGAGAAGAGGCATGTCTGCATTTGTGCATGAATTCCACAATCTCTTCTCATTCTATGAGAAACTCTTGCACAGCTTCCCAACATTTGCTTGAGCACAATCTTTTGCACAAAGTTACATAATGGCTTCTACTAGTCCTTAGTCAACCATTTACAAAGCATTCATATGCTTGTGAATCTCTGAATCCAAACTGAATCAATGTTATTAAACTGAAGGAAGATATATTCCTCTCCCCCTTAAAAACATAACTGAATATTTATCTGTGAGGGCCTTCGCAAGATGCTGAAGATTGTTCCTGAGCTTGTGGGCATGGCTGGGCCCGCATGCATGAGGTCCCAACCGCAAATTTATTTCACATGTTCCTGGATCTATTTGCAGAGCCTGCAGGTCTCTTGGTGGACTTTTTTCCTAAACTTAAGTGCCTTGCAAGAAGTAATTTTCAAGGCAGATGGCAGCTAGGAGAGAAGGGTTAACTCTCTACTTCCAGAGGCTGCCAAAGCTGGTCGCTCTTGCTCTTGTTCTCTCTCGCTCCCTCCCTCCCTGTCTCTCTCTCTCTCTCTCTCTCTCACACACACACACAGAGAGACAGAGAAAGAGAGAGAGAGAGAGAGAGCATCTTCTTTAGATTGCTTTTATGCAAATCTGTGCCCAACATGCCTGGGTTGTGAAAGTTTTAAATTACTAACCCCACCCCTGGTTCTGTTGCTTAGAGATCAGTATCAAAATATTGTGTATTTTGTTATGTTTATTGAATGGATGGTACAGCCTTCTCCATGAAAAAGAGAAATGTTTGCGCCTTACCCACTCCTGGAGAATTCTGCCCAGTACTGCATCACCCGACTGCTCAGGGCTGCCTCGGCCTGCGTGTATGTTTGGTTGACGTCCAACACTGACTCAAGGGTCCCAAACACATAAGGGAGCTCAGCACCATGCGGTGCCCCAATCCACCTGGGCCAAACGGACCCTGAGGAATGATGCCTGAAGGAGTAAAGATACACAGGGCTTCCACGTTGTGTGAACTTTCCAGCAGACTCAGTTGCTGGGCATACACTAAAGTAATCGCCACAAAGACGTGACATGGCCCAACGGTGTCGTGCCGGACCATGGCATTCCACACTGTACTTCAGCGCCACAGCCTGAACAGTTTCTTCAGTAGCCTTCCTTAGTGTTCTGCTCGCTCCTCTCAGTAGTTGTTCCCAAGTTATTAGGCCATCGTTTATGCCAGGAAAAAGATATGGCACAAAAGTTGACCCTTCATCGGAGGTGACACCAATGAGAATGGGTTTGACCTGAAAGTGCCCATCCTGCAGAAGCTCTTCTGGATCATCAGGTAGAAAGTCCCCATCTGTTGTTGGAACAAAGGGAAAGTCCAGAAA
>NW_025335776.1:52933-65206 GCF_004798865.1 Varanus komodoensis
CAGCCTTCTTCACCAGTTCCTGTCCTTGTCTGGATACACGGAGGAGATGCATTCCTCACTGGTACAGGTTCTCTGGCTAGGCAAAATGGGGCTGGCTTAGCCTGTCGAGAGAACGTCATTATGGTCACCATTGTGGTCTCTACGAATTATTGCCTGGGTGTTCTGGGCTTCCTGTCATTACCACCAGCTGTTTGAGGAAACATGGGCCTCTTGGTCTAGCAGCTGGCACTGAAGTGGGTGAAGGAGAATGCAGCTGCCTTTGGCAGAGCGCCTACCAAGGTGACCATTTTTGGTCAAGATTCTGGGGCAGCTTCTGTGGGTTTCCATCTCCTCTCCCCAAGAAGCCAGCCCCTGTTTGCCCAAGCCATCCTTCAGAGTGGAGATCCTACTGCTATCTGGGCTTGGAGGAGTCCTGAAGAGGCGTGGCAGAAAGCCCTGGCTTTTGGCAAATTGTTGGGCTCTGAAGAAGGCAGTGATAATGATGTGATGAGCTGCCTAAATGAAAAAGATGCCGAGGAATTTGGCCAGCATGTGTTTTGGATGGCTAACACTGCTTTCGAGAGTCCTTTCACACCAACAACAGATGGGGAGTTCCTGCCAGTTGAGCCACACAAGCTTCTGGAGGCTGGAAAAATTCAGGTCAAACCGATGATAATAGGTACCACTTTGGATGAAGCATCTCTTTTTGTGCCGTATCTATTTCCTAAAGTGAATAACAGCGAAATCACTTGGCAGCAGCTACTGGGAGCAGTAAAGATGCTGGAAAAAAAATGTAGCTGAAGAAGGCATTGAGGCTGTGGCACAGAAGTACAGCGAAGAGAGTCACGGTCCAGGAAAGTCCCGTTGGGCCCTGTCACAAGCTTTCAGTGATTACTTCTTTGTGTGCCCCATTGCTGAATTCGCTGCACAGGCCACAAAAGCTGGGAGCCCTGTCTACTTTTACTCTTTCCGTCATCATACGTCTGGCTCTGTCTGGCCTGAGTGGAGCGGGGTGCTGAGGTCCCCTATGTGTTCGGCACCCTCGGGGCGGTGGTGGCCGCCAACCAAACATACACGGAGGCCGAGGCAGCCCAGAGCCATCAGGTGATGCTCCACTGGGCAGAGTTTGCCAGAAGTGGGTAAGGCACTGCTCTTTCCTCTCGTCCTGGCTCTGCACTGACTCTTCTGCGTAAGCATCCGGCTTCGTACAGAAGGGGCCTCTCCGTCCAAATGTCACCAAAGGCACATCATTAACTTTGCTGCAAATGCTGCCTTCAGTTGGGTGGAACCCTCACGGCCCTACAGAAGGCATGGATGGCAAAGTTTGACTTATATAGTTTAAAGGTAATGACTTGGTTTTCATGTCACAAACAACCCACCATTTGCTAAGCCTTTATTTTTTGGAACAAGGAAGCAAATGAGCATCCTGGTTCCTGGATATATAATTTTACTTTCTTCACAGGCATCCATCACAGTCAGGATGGTCTCCCTATAATGCCACCCAGGAGAATATCTTCTACCTGGACACTAAGCAGACTGAAGCTTCAGGATTTCTGCCCCTTTGACACTGCAATTTCTTGAAAAGGCATTTGGTCAACTCAGGTGAGTTCAGCAAGTTGTCTGGCTGAGCGTATGCTAGATGTTCATGAGGTGTTATTGTTACTTTTTGTCAAGTTGTCTCTCACCTAAGGGGACCATTTATGGGAACCCTCCAACATGTTCTGTCCTTGACAGCCCTATTCAGTTCTTAAGGTTGTTGCTTCCTCTATGTAATCAATCCACCTTGTAGTTGGCCTTGGTCGTCTTCTTCTCCCACCAACTTTCCCCAATATTATTGTCTTCTCCAGTGTGCTTGCCTTCTCTTGATGTGCCCCCAGAAACAGCTTCAGTTTTGTTGTTTTTGCTTTCAAAGAAAAAGTTTCAAATGCACCTATTTGCTTCTTGTTAGCTTTCTTCACTGTCCAGCTTTCCGACCCATATATAGTAATCAGGAATACAACAGTGTGGATGATCTTGGCTTTGGCCTCTGCTGAATTATCCTTACACTGGATCATCTTTTCAATTTCCTTCACTGCTGCCCTTCCACATCTCAGTCTTCTAATTTCTTGGCTGCAGTCTTCCTTTGAACTGATAATTGAGCCAAGGTATGCCAAATCTTTCACAATTTCAATGTCTTCCTTGCTGACGTTAAAGCTCAGTAATTATTCTGTAGTCATGATTTTTTTTTAAATGCTCAGTTGTTGACCTTCTTTGTACTTTTTTATTTCATCAGGAGCCATTTCAACTCATTGCTCCTTTCTGCAAGTGATACGGTATCATCTGCCGAGCTTAAATTATTGATGGACCTTCCACCAATTTTCACTCCTTCCTCTTATCCTAATCCAGTTTTTCTTAGGATAAGTTCTGCATACAGCTTGAACAGATAGGGAGATGAATTAGACCCTTGACTGAAGGCTGTTGCCTGTGGGAAAGCATTCTGTTTCTCCATTTCTGTTTCTGTCCTCACAGTAGCTTCTTGTCCATGCTACAGGTTACGCATCAGGACAATCCTGCTTTTTTCATAGCTTCTCATCAATCACACAGTGAAAGACCTTGCTAATGCTTTTAGGAGCTTGCCGTGCATTGCACCTAGCATCTCCTAATTCTGAGAGATGTTATGGTGTTCTATGTATACACCTGATTTCTGGGCAGTGGAGCTGTTGGGTACCCTCTGTGTGAAGCTACGAAGCAAGCTGTATGTCTGAGCTCAGGCTCCAATTTTCTTAAGCAGAGAAGGCACTTTCTTTTCCTTTGGACTGCAAACTACTCCTCAATATATATGGGACTGACTTCTACAGGATTAGCAGAGGAGTCCCTATGCTCACTTTGGAATTCCATGTTAAAATATCTGGCCCCTTCATACTGCTCTCCAGCCCTCCTAATCAAAGCCTAGGCTTGATAAAAAGGCCTCTGGGCCTGGCACAATCTCAACAGCCCAGTCTGCCTTCTGCTCACCAACTCCTTTTCCGATAGTTCTTAATGCAGTTGCGCTCGTACAGGAGGAGTGTTAGCCGATCGCCTCCTGGCTGCCGCTGCTGTGGCCGTGTGGCTGCGTCCCCAGAAACCTTCTCCCCACTGGGCAAATGCAACCTGCACAGAAGGTCCTGTGTGGCTTGGCCTCTGGCCCAAACAGCTGTCAGCATCCAGAACTTCATCTGAAAGCTGCTGAGTCCAGAACAAACCCTTGGAGTTCTCACTGCTCAGGTAACTGGGACGTGCCTAGAAGTACATTATTGCTACGATAGTGACAAGGGGAGATAACAAAGAAATGCCATGTTCTGTAGATTGATAGACTCCTTTGAAACATTATGTTCTTTGTAATATTTTGGTATTGTGAGAATACCCAAGAAATGACTCATCAGACCATCCTAGCTGACCCCTCTTCCTCTTGTGCTTAGTCTGTATTTAGAGCTCCACCCACGGATAAAAGTGCACATAGGCTGCTAGAGAATTAAGGTGGTTTGAAAGTGATTATTTCTCTTCAAGGAACCATGCTTGGGTGTTGTCTCTGTGTGTGCATGATTGCATATTTGGGGTACAGGACAGGACCTGAGATCCTTTGGTGAGGAGGAGGCAAAACTAGGGTGGTTATATCATCCTAAAATTTTCTAAGTCTCCAGTCATCAACATCCATCTTCTAAATTTAAATTTATTGCTGGTTACGATGTTGTACTGAGGATAGTGATCTTTCACTGTTTTCTTCCTTTCACCCACCCACCCATGGACAAATCTGAAGACGTTTCTGTTGCACCAGGCAAGGAGCAAGAAGGGGAGCACGATTCCACTGCTTAGGCACTGGATTCCTGATGAAAAGTCAGGAGATCGACAGACAGAGCTGGGGGAGTGGTGCAGGATTCTCCATCCACAGGGGTGAACTGGGGAGAAATAGTGGAACCAAAAAGGAGGGGCCAGAAGTGCAAAATGGGAGGGTGGGGGAGACAAAGCAGCCAGTGCATCAAAAGGGGAGGGGGGAACATCTATCCCTTGGCAATGTGGTCCTCGAGCTTTTGAGGGGAGTGTCCTCCACCTTCACAACACTTCCCTGGCTCTCCAGCTGCCCCAGAAAGGGGAGAGTCTAACTGCCTCCTGTGCTGCAGTTACTGCAATCCATTCAGTGTTTGAAGAGATCCTAGGATGGCGGCTCCATGGAATGCAGGGAATGGGGGCCCACAGTGGGGGTGACTGCAGTGAAACTGCCGCCGGTGCTGCCGCCCCACTTGCTCCATCCCGCTCGGTACTCTCTAAGGATTTAAAACCAATCAAAAATCCACAATGAGACTTTTTTACACTTTTGTATAATGGGTTAATGCATGGAACTTGATGAGCTGGGAAGTAAATGAAGGGGGAACTTGTACACCTACAGTGATGAAGCACTAACTGTGTGCATGCAAATTTATTTCTTTATTTTATATTTATATTGTGATTTATATCCTGCCTTTTTCCTACAAAGGGCTCAAGGCAGCTTACATCATCTCTCCTCCTGCATCTTATCCCCACAACAACAACCCTGTGAGGTAGGTTGGGCTGAGAGTCTATGACTGGCCCAGAGTCACCCAGTTGGCTCCATGGCCGAGTGGGGACTAGAACCCAGATTGCCTGAGTCCCAGTCCCGTGCTCTTAACCACTACACCACACTGGCTCTCCCCTCTATTTACTTCCATCACATTTGTGTATATATTCCAGTGCCAAAAGCTTGCACAAATATTCCCAGCAGTTAAAAACATCCCGTAGCCGAATGTAATGGAGCAGATGAGGCACCAGCAGACGCAGTATTTACACCTCTCCCCCACCGCTGGTGGGCCATCGGTCACTTGGTCCCTTCCAGCAGCCTTCTTAGGGGTCTTTTTATAACTATCAAGCAACCACAGTGACCCCAGCAGCAATACAGAGAAGCCATGAAAAGTGGGCTGAGTGAAAATCTGCCCCATTTGGACTAGCTGCATACTCGGGGGAGTGTTGAAAAAGTGAAGGACACTGGGAACTCTCAGGTCAGCACATAAAATATAGACAATAACACCGCTAGGTGAGGCATTGTGTCCCTAACCCTGCTTTTTCCAGCTGCAAATGTTCCCCTCTTCTTCCTTGATATTCTTTCCAAGAAGTGCACATTTGCTTATATGCATGGTTCCCTTTATTTATTTATTTTATTTATTAAAACATTTTTATGCTGCCCCATTTGCCGAAGCCTCGGGGTGGCTTACAACAATAAATTAAAAGTAATTATAATATAAATTACAATAACTATAAACATTAAATTAAAAATACAAAAATACAATATAAAATAAGCCGCCCTGGCCAGATAAAATCTAGTAATACTAACAGTTAAAATGCCGCTTAAATAAAAAGGTCTTTGCCTGGCGCCGAAAAACAAATAACGACGGCGTCAGGCGGACCTCTCTGGGGAGCGCATTCCATAACTTAGGCGCCACCACAGAGAAAGCCCTCCTCCGAGTACCCACCCTCCTAATTTCCTTCACAGAGGGTTCCCGGAGAAGGGCCTCTCCTGCTGATCTCAAGAGGCGGCCGGGCATATATTTTTTGTTGTATGTTCCCTAGTCTAGTTCAGCATTTGCTGACAGCTGAAATGGGCAAGGAAATGGTCCGAGCAGGACAAGGCATATTGGACAGCCTCAAGTCTCTCCTGTACACATGTGAATTACCAACAACAAATATGCTTTGCAACACTAGGTCTGACATGTATGGAAAACATATTCCCCATATTTAATCCCCACATGCAGCACCACCCTTCACAAATAATATCCGTTAGCTTCCACATGAGGCTACAATGTAGGGAAAGTTTTCCAGACTGAAAACAGCAAAACGCTCTTTTACATTTCATTTCTTCATTCTTCCCTCGAGAACAGGTCAACGCATCTCAGAGGACCTGGGGCAAGGCTGATAAACCCATATAGAGAAATATCCATGATCTGTTGCCTGTACGGATGCTGCTTTCCATGAACTTGGGACAGAAGAAGAATCCAGATCAAACCACAGTTCATGTGCCTGGGAGTTCTTGACCTTGTTGCGGAGCCACAGCAAAGTAATAATTCTGCTCCCTTGTGAAAGCAACTGCATCTGTGAATTACTAAGATATGAATAAAAATGTCTTGAAGCTCTTTGTGTGGAGATGGTGTGGCGAAAGAAAAGTAAATGGGGGCCTGAGAAACACGTCACTTAATTCTGCATTGGCCTTGGTATAAGTGGCAGTTCAGTTGCTGCATTTTATTTATTTATTTATTTATTTATTTAGGAAATTTCTGTGCTGCCCCATTCGCTGAAGCCTCAGAGTGGCTTGCAAACATAAATAAACTTCGTTAAAATAATATAAATTAACAGTATAAATTAAGTCGCCCTGGCCAAAGAATAAAATAAATAAATACTATTAACAGTTAAAATGACATTTGAATAAAAAGATCATTTTACGGGAATATCTGATGCAAGCTGAAAAAGGGAAATGGGCCAATCTGGCTCTGCAGCAGCTGATTCACAGTTGCCAGGCACAATGCACCCTCAAACCCATTATCCTGCCATGATTTCCAGCTCAGAAATATTGGAAAAGAAGATATGGGATGGAGGGGATTGAATGAGTGGCTGCCACTTGAAGTCAGTGTGGTGGTGGCTGGCAGGAATCTTGGGGGGGACCCTCTGGTGGTCCTCTAAGTAGACAATACTGACCTGGGCGGAACCATCCTTTGACCCGGTGTAACGCAGATTCACACAGTCACTTGGCCCCCTTGTCAGCTCTGGGTTGCCCCTAAATCCCTGCTATCATCATTGTCCAGGGGAGCTTGCTGCAATGCTGCAGTGTTTCATTTTGGCGATTATGGCTCTCCGCAGCCTGAAGGCCTGCCCAGCTCCATGTCAAGGCAAAGCCGATGATTTTTCTCCCCACTTTGTCCTCTGGTCTGGACTTCCACCTCACAACTACACTGTGGCTCCCTCCCACTGCATGGGCAGAGTCCCAGTGGGGTCAGTGCACTTTCCGATGGCACAGCGGCCCATCTGATCTCCCTAGTCATTCGGAAGCAATACAGGGAGCAGACTGGCCACCTCCGCACTTGCCTTCTCCCCTTGGGATCTTTGCTGAGAAGTGGCCCATCAAGGAGGTGAGTCTGTACAACCTAGAAAAATGCACAGGCGTGGGAGGATCTTGGGTTTGGGAAAGTGACTACAGCTTCCTAGGGCAAAGAAAAAGGCCCACTCAGATTAGTCTTTCCCTAGCAGCTGAAAAAGTGCTTTAGGTCCATGCAGAGCCATGAAGATGGGAGGCCAGCCTCCTATTTACTTCTATACCACCCAGTAGCCAAAGCTCCCAGTTAGCTTTGCCCCATCTGACAGCATGTGCTGACTGCCAGTCTGCTACCCTGGATTCCACTTCCACAGAGACACAGAAATGCCCCCAATTCACCGAATTGCAGGTGCTCAGTGGCACTGCTGGATAATGGTCAGGTATGTGATTACAGCTGCAATCCTATGCCCGTTTGTCTTGCACCATGTCCTACAGAATGCAGTGAAATGTCTGGGTAGACGTACATAGGGTTGCTCTGTTCAGTTGAAGTCCTAAACACACATACTAGGGATGCAGTGAAACTTTATTCCCAGGGAACACGCACAGGATTGTGTGGTTAGAAGTTTAACGGGACACCCACCCCACCCCAGTATCATCATCATCATCATCAGCAGCAGCATCTGTTGGAAATCTGGTTGAGTTCTGGTTACACAATCTGCTGTCCTTCAGGCAGGAGTCCTTGAGAACGATCCAGCCATTGCTGATAAGCAAGTGTGCAATTCAGAGCCCCAAGAAGACTGCAAAATATCTGGAAGTAGTGGGACAATTTTCCTGTTGGAGAAAGGAGGTTTCATAATTTTTTGAACTATCAGTAACCAGTACAGAAGAGGAACACTCAGCCTCTCTATTTGTGTTTTAATTTAATTATGACAAGAAAATGGAAAAGCAGAAGTATGGAAAGAAAGACTTTATGCTGGGTTTCTATAATTACTTTATTTATTTATTTAACACTTTTATATGCTGTACCCCATGCAAAGCATCTTGGGACAGCTCACAATCAATCACAGACACTGTCCTATAGGTACTAGTGGTACTTGCATTATGGCTGTGTAGCATGAACTGAACTGGGGGCAACAGAACACTGCAGATTAGCGTTTTCCATGCAATGAAGACACTGAGTGGAAATGCACTTTTTGATCCCTGCAGCAATTGAGTTGAACCAATTGGACCACAGGGCTATCCAATGTAATATATTTTTTTGTGGAAATCATATTTAGCTTCAAAAGAAAAAACTTCTCTCAAATAAGAGATCAGATAAAAAAAATCAGTTTAAATCTCTTCAAAATGTTTGAAGATTGCTCAATATAATAGATTCACAATAATGGAAGCCCGGGTAGGGAAGGTAGCACCACCTCCATGATGTCATCATGGTCACTGTACATTTTCAAGGTTAATAAGGAAAAGAAGGCTTCCTTCAGAAAACAGAAGAGGACACAGAGAAGCTGAATAGATTCTTTGTCCTTCCTTCAGTATATTTAGAACAGATATATGTGCCTGAACTAATGTTTTCAGGTAGGGTGTCCAAGGAATTGAGGCAAATTGTGCTGATAATAGATGAAGTTCTCAACCTTATTGAGAAATTGAAAGTTAATAAATGCTGGGCCATATGGTATCCATCCTAGCATTCTTAAAAATCTCAAATATAAAGCTGCTGATCTTCAAACAATAATACATGATATACTCCTAAGATCAGCCTCTACCAGAGGACTGGAGAATGGCCAATGTAACTCCAGTTTTTAAGAAGTAACTTGGGGGAACTCAGAAATTACAGGGTGGTTAGCTTGAAGATTGTTCTGGGTAAACTGGTTGCTACTGGGGAAGAAGAGCAGAGGGCTAGTACTAGTAGCGCCAGAAAGAAAGAAGCGACTGGGTCAAAGCTGAAAGGACACTCAGTTGCAGATGTATCTGGTGGTGAAGGGAGAGTCTGATGCTGTAAAGATCTATACTCCATAGGAAACTGGAATGTAAGATCCATGAATCAAGGCAAGCTGGACATGGTCAAACAAGAGAGGGCAAGACTGAAAATCGACATTTTAAGAATCAGTGAACTAAAATGGACAGGAATGGGTGAATTTAATTCAGATGACCATCAGGTATACTACTGTGGGCAAGAATCCCTCAGAAGAAATGGAGTAGCCTTCATAGTCAATAAAAGAGTAGGAAAAGCAGTACTGGGATGCAATCTCCAAAATGACAGAATTATCACAGTTTGAATCCAAGGCAAACCATTCAACATCTCAGTAGTCCAAGTCTATGCCCCAACCACTGGTGCTGAAGAGACTGAAGTTGACTGGTTCTATGAAGGCCTACAACACCTTCTAGAATTAACACCAAAAAATGATGTCCTTATCATCATGGGGGATTGGAATGCTAAAGTAGGAAGCCAAAAGATAACCGGAATAGCAGGCAAGTTTGGCCTTGGAGTACAAAATGAAGCAGGGCACAGGCTGGTAGAATTTTGTCAAGAGAATACGATGGTCATAGCAAACACTCTTTTCCAACAACCCAAGAGACGACTCTACACATGAACATCATAGCTGAGGAAAGAAAGGAAATGAAAGGCAAGGGAGAAAGGGAAAGATACACTCAATTGAATGCAGAATTCCAGAGAATAGCTAGAAGAGATAAGAATGCTTCTTAAATGAACAGTGGAAAGTAATTGAAGAAAAAAGAAATTGAAGAAAAAAATAGAATAGGGAGGACCAGAGATCTCTTCAAGAAAACTGGAGATATGAAGGGAACATTTCATGCAAAGATGGGCATGGTAAAGGACCAAAATGGCAGGGACCTAACAGAGATAGAAGAATTTGGACCTCTGTTTGGGGTCTGGATATCTGAAGGACCATCTACACCCACCCTAAGATCAGCACAGGCGGCCTGTTGTGTCCCACAGTTTTACAGATGAGACCAGAGACCAGCTGGTATTATTTAAGAGGAGTTTATTGCCTGCGCAGGGACCAACACTCTGGTAAGAGTGCGGTCCCGAGCAGAAGAACAACGGGGTTTTTATACCTTTACAATCGATTACAGTCAAGTGAGCAAACAATGGAGAATTACAAAGTCACGTAGGTAGAGGATTACAAAGTCACGTAGGCAGCGGCTTACAAAGTCACGTAGGCAGCCTAAGCAAGCGAGCATGATACAGAAGCGGAACGATTTGTGGTTAGTCTATCTTTTTAAGTTTTACGCCTTTGATAAGCCTTGCCCATTTTCTGAGAGAACGCCCTGTGCATGCCTGGGACAGCTGATAAGCATCCTGTTATGCTAATCCTGTTAGGCTAACCTAGTGCCAGGTGGGTCGAGCCTAACATTCCCTACTGGTCTTCATGGGAATCGATTCGTTGATTCAGACACGGGGAGGGGGCGATAGACGTTTGGCCCCAGCTGAGTTCTACCATGGAACGTCAATACCTTTACGGCATCGATGCGCTGCTGGACAAAGCGGGTGAGCCATCGGATCAGGAGAGGTCTGGAGATGAGGAGAAAAAGTAACCCCAGTAGGGGTCCAGCCAGGGAAGAGAGTAGGCTGGTCAGCCATGGGGACCAGCTGAATAGCCGCTGGTACCAGTTAGAGTTCTCCATGCGGCGTTTCTGCCTGTCCTCTAACCTAGCCCAGACAAGGTCCAGGCTATTTCTGATGACTCCTGAGTGATTCGCATAGAAACAGCATTTCTCGCCCAAAGCAGCACATAATCCTCCTTGTTTCAGCAAGAGTAAGTCCAGGCCCCTTCTGTTCTGGAGGGCCACCTCGGCAAGGGAATCGAGGGACTGCTCTAAAAACTTGATGGAGCCATGGAGCTCCTGCAAGTCTTTGTCCACTTGTTCATACAGGTGAAATATGTCCTGACTTCCCTTAATCAGGGCACCTGCCCCTACCGCTGCAGAACCCGTGACTCCCAGGCTGACCAGTTGGGGGGCCAAAAGAGGGACGGCTCGTCGAACATGAGCTCCAATGGGCAGATCGCCTACGGGGGTCATCTCCCCATTGGCAAGGTAGATTTTTGGGAGGACAAGCGTTAAAATGCAAAGGTCCAGCCGGGGTGTCTGGGTCACAAGAGAACCGGGGAGGGCCATAAGGAGAGTGGAGGATTTACACGGTATTAACCCGGTGCGACAGGCAAAGAGGGTTCCGTTGGGAGCTGCCCATTGTTAGTTCTAATGGGTTTTCCCTCCCTGTGCCACGCTGACCCTTTTGTGCCCTCTTTACCGTGATCCAGTGATCCTTCCCTCGGCCCTCCCCCTCCAACCAGGTCGCAAACATCTCGCATCCCCATTGGGCACAATAGAAGAAACTATCATCTCCGCATTCAGGACTGCCGTCCGATGGGCAGCCGTAATACTTCTCTGCCCTTAAACCCTTTCCCAACCTTTCACTCCCGCACCCATACCCCCTCTGTCCTACCCGACCCCCTTTGGCTGCTGCTGACGTTTTAGGGTTGCTCCATCGCGGGGAAGCAGTTGGCAGAGGTCTATCCGAAAGACGGGAGAGGTGTTGTGGGTGTGAGTCAGAATGGCCGCCACCGGCCAGGATTTTCGTACCCCGTGGGAATCGTCCACCTGTAGCATCCACTTCACCCGCATCACTTGGTGCGGATTCTGGGGACGACTCCCCACCCGATGGGCGAGGAGAATCAGGAGGACTGCTGGGAGGAGACCCTTGTCAGCTTTACCCGCAAAGGGTCTCCAGTCTTGTGCACCTTCCATTGTTCTGAAAGTCCTGGCGAGGCGGGCTTGATCTGCGTCATGTGGAACCAGTGGGGTTTCTCAGCCAGTCTTACCACCGTGGGAGTGGAGAGGATCACCTGGTAAGGCCCCTGCCACCGGGCACCTAGGGTAACAGGGTGAAAATTCTTTAGCCAGACCTAATCTCCCGGGTTTATACGTGGGGGAGAACTAGATACAGGGTCAGGAGCACCGTCAGCGTCACCTGTGTTGGGCCGGACCTCCTGGCGAATATCCCCCTGGACTCAGTCAAGGGCCTGTAAGGACTCAAGCAGGGTTTGGTTAGATAATTCGGCGCATGTCTCCTCCGTAAGGCAGGGAATCAGAGGAGGAGGCCGTCCAAACACTATTTCGAAGGGGGTGAACCCCTTTTTATAAGGGGAGCATCGCATTCGCAAAAGGAAGAAGGGAAGAAGCTCTACCCAGTGACCGCCAACTTCAAGAGTATATTTCGTTAGAGTTTC
>NW_025335777.1:0-6093 GCF_004798865.1 Varanus komodoensis
TCCTCTTTGAGACGCTGTCCCGCAGCGCAGGCCTCTGTTTCCACGTGTTCCGAGCACGTTCCGACGGGCGGGGCCCGCCCTGGGGCCACGATTTCCCGGTCCCAAACAGACAGAGGGCCACGCGGACACACCTAGTCTTCTTTGAGATGCTGTCCCTCTGCGCAGGCCTCCGTTTCTGCCTGCACCATCTGCCTTTCGACGGTAGGAGCCCCGCCCAAAGGCTGCGATCTACCAGCCCCACCCTGACAGAGAGGCAAAAGTTGCCCTGAATAGAGGGAGAAGCAGACACACCCTGTCCTCTTTGAGACGCTGTCCCACGGCGCAGGCCTCCATTTCCGCCCATTCTGAGGGCGTTCCGACGGACGGGGCCCACCCTGGGGCCGCGATTTCCCGGCCCCACTCTGACAGAGGGGCAAAAGTTGCCCCAAAAAGAGGGCTACGCGGACACACATAGTCTTCTTTGAGACGCTGTCCCTCCGCACAGGCCTCCGTTTCTGCCTGTGCCGTCTGCGTTTCGACGGTCGGAGGCCCGCCCGAAGGATGCGATTTCCCAGCCCCACTCTGACAGAGAGGCATAAGTTGCCCCGAATAGAGGGAGAAGCGGACACACCTAGTCCTCTTTGAGACGCTGTCCCGCCGCGCAGGCCTATGTTTCCGCGTGTTCCGTTCGCCTTCCGACGGTCGGACGCCCGCCCAGAACCTGCGATTTCCGGGCCCAACCCTGACAGAGGGGAAAAAGTTGCCCCGAAAAGCGGGCCACACGGACACACCTAGTCCTCTTTGAGATGCAGTCCCTCCATGCAGGCCTCAGTTTCCGCCCGTTCCAAGTGCGTTCCGACAGACGGAGGCCTGCCCGGAGGCCGAGATTTCCTGGCTCCACGCTGACAGAGGGGCAAAAGTTGCCCCAAAAGGGGGGTGATGCACGCGCAGCTAGTTTTCTTTGAGACGCTGTCCCTCCGCGCAGGCCTCCGTTTCCGCCCGTTCCGAGCACGTTCCGTTGGTCGGAAGCCCGCCCGGGGGCCTCGATTTCCCGGCTCCACCCTGACAAAGGGCAAAAGATGCCCCGAAAACAGGGTGACGCGGACACACCAAATCCTCTTTGAGACGCTGTCCCTCCACGCGGGCCTCCGTTTCCGCGTGTTCTGTTCGCGTTCCGATGGTCGGAGGCCGGCCCGGGGGCCTCGATTTCCCGGCTCCACCCTGACAAAGGCGCAAAAGTTGCCCTGAAAAGAGGGCCACGCGGACACACCTAGTTCCCTTTGAGACGCTGTCCCTCCACGCAGGACTCCATTTCCGCCCTTTCCGAGCGCGATCCACGTTCGGATACACACCTGGAGGCTGCGATTTCCCGGCCCCACCCTAACAGAGGGGCAAAAGTTGCCCCGAAAGGAGGGCGACGTGCGCGCCCCTAGTTTTCATTGAGAAACTGTCGCTCCACACAGGCGTCCATTTTCACCCGTTCCGAGTGCGTTCCAACAGTCAGAGACCCACCTGCAGTCCGCAATTTCCTGGCCCCAGCCTGACAGAGGGGCAAAAGTTGCCCCGAATACAGGGCGACGCGTACAACCCTAGTCCGCGTTGAGAGGCTGTCCCTCCGCGCAGGCCTCCGTTTCCGCCAATTCTGAGCGTATTCTGACGGTCAGAGGCCCGCACGGGGGCCGCGATTTCCCTGCCTGACTCTGACAGAGGGGCAAAAGTTGCCCCAAAAAGAGGGCCACGCGGACACACCTAGTCTTCTTTGAGACGCTGTCCCTCTGCGCAGGCTTCCGTTTCTGCCTGCACCGTCTGCGTTTCAACGGTCAGAGGCCCCGCCCAAAGCCTGCGATTTACCAGCCCCACCCTGACAGAGAGGCAAAAGTTGCCCTGAATAGAGGGAGAAGCGGACACACCCAGTCCTCTTTGAGATTCTGTCCCACGGCGCAGGCCTCCATTTCGGCCCATTCCGAGGGCGTTCTGACAGACGGGGCCCACCCTGGGGCCACGATTTCCCGGCCCCCCTCTGACAGAAGGGCAAAAGTTGCCCCAAAAAGAGGGCCACGCGGACACACCTAGTCCTCTTTGAGACACTTTCTGTCCACGCAGGCCTCCGTTTCAGCCCTTACCGAGACCAGTCTGACAGTCGGAGGCCCGCCCAGAGGCCATGATTTCCCGGCCCTACCCTGACAGAGGGGCAAGACTTGCCCCGAAAAGAGGGCGACGCGGACATGCCTAGTTCTCTTTGAGACTCTGTCGCACCACGCAGGCCTCCGTTTCCGTCCGTTCCAAGTGCGTTCCGATGGTCGGAGGCCCGCCCGTAGGCCGGAATTTCCAGGCCACACCCTGAGAGAGAGGCAAAAGTTGCCTGGAAAACAGGGCGAGGCGCGCATCTAGTCCTCTTTCACGTGCTGTCCCTCTGTGCAGGCCTCCTTTTCCGCCTGTTCCGAGAAAGTTCCGAAGGTCGGAGGCCCACCCGAAGGCCGGGATTTCCCGGCCCCACTCTTACAGATTGGCAAAGTTGCCCAGAAAACAGGGCAATGCGAGCACCTGCTTCTCTTTGAGGCGCTGCCCCTTCGCGCAGGCCTCCGTTTCCGCCCGTTCCGGGAGTGTTCCGACGGTTGGAGGCCCGCCCGGAGGCCGCGATATCCCGGCCCCACTCTGACAGAGGGGCCAAAGTTGCTGCGAGAAGACAGCCATGCGGACACACATAGTCCTCTTTGAGACGCTGTCCTTCCACGCAGGCCTCTGTTTCTGCCCGTTCAAGCGCGTTCCGACGGTCGGAGGCCCGCCCGAAAGCTGGGATTTCCCGGCCCCACTCTGACAGAGAGGCAAAAGTTGCCCGGAAAACAGGGCGACGCGAGCACCTGCTCCTCTTTGAGGTGCTGTCCCTTCACGCAGGCCTCCGTTTCCGCCCGTTCCGAGAGCGTTCCGACGGTCGGAGGTCCGCCCGGAGGCTGCGATTTCCTGGCCCCACGCTGACAGAGGGGCAAAAGTTGCCCTGAAAGGGGGGCAATGCACGCGCAACTATTACTTTTGAGATGCTGTCCCTCCGCACAGGCCTCCGCTTCCGCCCGTTCCGAGTGCATTCTGACGGTCGGAGGCCCGCCCGGAGACCGCGAATTCCCGTCCCCACCCTCACAGATTGGCAAAAGTTGCCCCGAAAGGAGGGGGACGCGCGTGCCCCTAGTTTTCTTTGAGAAGCTGTCCCTCCGCGCAGGCCTCCATTTCCGCTCGTTCCGAGCGCGTTCTGACGGTCGGAGGCCAGCCCATTGTCCGCAATTTCCTGGCCCCACCCTGACAGAGGGGCAAAAATTGCACCGAAAAAAGGGTGACGCGGGGTCACCCAGTCCTCTTTGAGACGCTGTCCCACCGCGCAGGCCTCAAATTCCGCCCATTCCGAGCACGTTCCAATGGTCGGAGGCCTGCCCGGTGGCAGCGATTTCCTGGCCCCAGCCTGACAGAGGGGCAAAAGTTGCCCCGAAAAGGGGCCATGCACGCACACTTACTCCTCTTTCAGACACTGTCCCTCCACGCAGGCCTCCGTTTCTGCCTATTCTGAGTGCTTTCCGACGGTCGGAGGCCTGCCCGGACGCCGCGATTTCCCGGCCACACCCTGACAGAGGTGCAAAAGCTGCCCCGAAAAGAGGGCCATGCGGACACACCTAGTTCCCTTTGAGACGCTGTCCCTCCGCTCAAGAATCCATTTCCACCCGTTCCGAGTGCGTTCCGGCAGTCGGATGCCCGCCCAGAGGCCATGATTTCCCAGCTCCGCCCTGACAGATGGGCAAGACTTGCCCCGAAAAGAGGGCCACGCAGACATAGCTAGTCTCCTTTGAGATGCTGTCCCTCCGCGCAGGACTCCGTTTCCGCCCTTTCCGAGCGCGTTCTGACAGTCGGAGGCCCGCCTGGAGGCTGCGATTTCCCGGACCCACACTCAAGATGGGCAAAAGTTGCCCCGAAAGGAGGGCGACGCGCGAGCCCCTAGTTTCTTTGAGATGCTGTCCCTCCGCGCAGGACTCCGTTTCCGCCCTTTCCGAGTGCGTTCTGACAGTCGGAGGCCCGCCCGGAGGCTGCGATTTCCCGGACCCACACTCAAGATGGGCAAAATTTGCCACGAAAGGAGGGCGACGCGCGAGCCCCTAGTTTCTTTGAGAAGCTGTCCATCCGCGCAGGTCTCCGTTTCTGAGCATTCCGAGCGCGTTCCGAAAGTCGGAGGCCCGCTGAAGCCTGGGATTTCCCGGACCCACCCTGACATAAAGGCAAAAGTTTCCCCGAAAACAGGGTGACGCGCGTGCACCTAGTCCACTTTGAGAAGCTGTCCCTCCGTGTAGGCCTCCATTTCCGCCGGTTCTGAGTGCGTTCCGACCGTCGGAGTCCCGCCCGTGGTCCTCGATTTACTGGCCCCACCATGACATAGGGGCAAAAGTTGCCCAGAAAACAGGGCTGACGCGGGGACACCTAATCCTCTTTGAGTGGTTGACCCTCTAAGCAGGCCTCGGTTTCTGCCCATGCAGAGCACGTTCCGACGGTCGGAGTCCCGCCCAGGGGCTGCGATTTTCCGGCACCGCCCTGATAGATGGGCAAGACTTGCCCCGAAAACAGGGCGACATGGACACACCTAGTCCTCTTTCAGACTCTGTCCCTCCGGGCAGGCCTCCGTTTCCGCCCATTCCGAGTACGTTCCGACGGTCGGAGACCCGCCCGGGGGCCGCGATTTCCCGATCCCACCCTGACAGAGGGCCAAAAGTTGCCCCGAAAAGAGGGTGACGCGGACACAGCTAGTCCTCTTTGAGAAGCTGTCCCTCGCCCAGGCCTCTGTTTCCGCCCATTCCGAGCACGTTCTGAAGGTCGGAGGCCCGCCCGGAGGCCGAGATTTCCTGGCCCCAATCTGACAGAGGGCGAAATGTTACACTGAAAAGAGGGTGATGCGGTTACACCTAGTCCTCTTTGAGACGCTGTCTCTCCGCGCAGGCCTCCGCTTCCGCCCGTTCCGAGCGTGTTCCGCCGGTCGGAAGCCCGCCCAGAGGCAGAGATTTGCTGGCCCCACGCTGACAGTGGGGCTAAAGTTGTCCCAAAACAAGGGGGATGCGCGCGCACCTAGTCCTCTTGGAGACGCTGTCCCTCGCGCAGGCCTCCGTTTCCGCCCATTCCGTGCGTGTTGCAACAGTCGGAGACCCGCGCGGAGGCCGCGACTTCCCAGCTCCACCATGGCAGAGGGGCAAAAGTTGCCCGGAAAATAGGGCGATGCACACAGCTAGTCCTCTTGGAGATGCTGTCCTTCGCTCAGGTCTCCGCTTATGCCTGTTACGACAGTCGGAGACCCGCCCGGTTGCCGAGATTTCCCGGCCCCACGATGACAGAGGGGCAAAAGTTGCCCCAAATACAGGGGGATCCGCGCGCACCTAGTCCTCTTGGAGACGCTGTCCCTCCGTGCAGGCCTCCATTTCCACCCGTCAGGAGCTCTTTCCATCGGTCGGAGGCCCGCCCGGAGACCGCGATTTCCCGGTTTCACACTGACAGAGGGCCAAAAGTTTCTCCGAAAAGAGGGCCACGCGGACACAGCTCGTCCTCTTTGAGATGCTGTCCCTCGCGCAGGCCTCCGTTTCCACCCATTCCGAGAGTGTTCCGACGGTTGGAGGACTGCCCGGGGGCCGTGATTTCCCAGCCCCACCCTGAGAGAGGGCCAAAAGTTGCCCTGAAAAGAGGGTGATGCGGACACAGCTCGTCCTCTTTGAGATGCTGTCCCTCCGCGCTGGACTCCGTTACTGCTTGTTCTGAGCGCGTTCCCACGGTCGGACGTCCACCCGGAGGCCAGGATTTCCCGGCCCCACTCTGACCAAGGGGCAAAAGTTGCCCCAGAAAGAGGGCCACGTGGACGCACCTAGTCCTCTTTGAGAAGTTGTTCCTCGCGCAGGCCTCCGCTTCCGTCCATTCCGAGTGCGTTCCGACGGTCGGAGGCCCACCCAGATGCCGCGATTTCCTGGACCCACCCTGACAGAGGCCCAAAAGATTCCCCAAAAAGAGGGTGACGCAGACACACCTAGTCCCCTTTGAGACGCTGTCCCTCCGTGCAGGCCTCCGTTTTATCCCGTTCCGAGCACGTTCCCACGGTCTGAG
>NW_025335777.1:6193-42477 GCF_004798865.1 Varanus komodoensis
GAGATGCTGTCCCTCCAAGCAGGCCTTCGTTTCTGCCCAATGCAAGCACATTCCAAGGGTTGGAGGTCCGCCCGGAGGCCGCGAGTTCCCAGCCCCACCCTGACAGAGGGGCAAAAGTTGCCCCAAAAAGAGGACGACGCGGAAAACCTAGTCTTTTTTGAGACGCTGTTCCTCATGAAGTCCTCCGTTTCTGCCCGTTCAGAACGCATTCCGAAGGTCGGAGGCCCGCCCGGAAGCTGCGATATCCTGGCCCCACCCTGACAGAGGGGCAAAAGTTGCCCCGAAAAGGGGGAGACGCACGCGCACCTAGTTTTCTTTGAGACACTGTCTCGCCGCACAGGCCTCCGTTTCTACGTGTTCCGTTCGCGTTCCGATGGTCGAAGGCCCCCCCAGAGGCCGCGATTTCCAGTCCCCACCCTGACAAAGGGGCAAAAGTTGCCCCGAACCGAGGTCCACGCGGACACACCAAATCCTCTTTGAAACGCTGTCCCGCCGCGCAGGCCTGCGTTACCGCGTGTACAGAACTTGTTCCGACGGTCGGAGGCCCGCCCAAAGGCCGCGCTTTCCCGGCCCCACCCTGACAAAGGGGCAAAAGTTGCCCCGAAAAGAGGGCCACGTGGACACACCTAGTCCTCTTTGAGACGCTGTCCCTCCACCCAGGCCTCCTTTTCCGCCCATTCCGAGCGCGTTCCGACGGTCAGAGTCCTGCCCAGAGGGTCTGAGTTCCCGGCCTACTCTGGCAGACAAGCAAAAGTTGCCCCGAAAGGAGGGAGACGAACGCGCACCTAATTTTCTTTGAGATATTTCCCCCCACACAGGCCTTTGTTTCTGCCTGAACCGAACGCGTTTCAATGGTCGTTTCCGCGTGTTCCAAGCGCGTTCCACGTGCGGCTGCAAGCCCGGAGGCTGCGATTTCCTGGCCCCTCCCCGACAGAGGAGCAAAAGTTGCCCCGAAAAGAGGGCCACGCGGACACACCTACTCCTATTTGAGACGCTGTCCCTACACGCAGGCCTCCATTTCTGCCTGTACCGACCGCGTTTTGACGGTCGGAGGCCCGCTGAAGGCAGCGATTTCCCGTCCCCACCCTGAGAGAGAGGAAAAAGTTGCCCCGAATTGAGGGAGAATCAGACACACCTAGTCCTCTTTGAGACGCTGTCCCACCGTGCAGGCTTCCATTACCGCCCATTCCGTGCGTGTTCTGACGGACGGGGCCCGCCCTGGGGCCACGATTTCCCGGCGCCACTCTTACAGAGGGGCAAAATTTGCCCCAAAAAGAGGGCCACTCGGACACACCTAGTCTTCTTTGAGATGGTGTCCCTCCGTGAAGGACTCTGTTTCCGCCCATTCCGAGCGAGTTCCACGTTCGGATGCAGGGCCGGAGGCTGCGATTTCACAGCCCCACCCTGACAGAGGGGCAAAAGTTGCTCCGAAAAGAGGGCCACGCGGAAACCTAGTCTACTTTTAGACGCTGTCCCTCCACGCAGGCCTCCGTTTCCGCCCATTCCAATCGCGTTCCTACGGTCGGACGCCCGCCCAGAGGCCACGATTTCCCAGCTCCACCATGACAGAGGGGCAAAAGTAGCCCCGAAGACAGGACGACGCGCGCGCGCCTTGTTTTCTTTGAAACGCTGTCGCTCCATGCAGGCCTCCGTTTCTGCCTGTACCGACCGCGTTTTGACGGTCGGAGGCCCGCCGAAGGCTGCGATTTCCCGGCCCCACCCGGAAAGAGAGGAAAAAGTAGCCCCGAATTGAGGGAGAAGCAGACACAGCTAGTCCTCTTTGAGACGCTGTCCCACCACGCAGGCCTCCATTACTGCCCATTCCGAGCGCATTCCGACGGACGGGGCCCGCCCTGGGGCCACGATTTCCTGGCTCCACTCTTGCAGAGGGGAAAAATTTGCCCCAAAACGAGGGCCACGCGGACACACCTAGTCCTCTTTGAGACGTTGTCCCTCCTGCAGGCCTCTGTTTCCGCCCCTTCCAAGCGTATTCCGACGGTCGGAGGCCCGCCCGGAGGCCACGATTTCCTGGAGCCTCGCTGCCAGAGGGGCAAAAGTTGCCCCGAAAGGGGGGTGATGCACGCACACCTAGTTTACTTTGAGACGCTGTCCCTCAGCGTAGGCCTCCGTTTCCGCGCGTTCCAAGCATGGTGAGTGACACTGATTAGCCCAATGGAAACCTTTTTGGCAGATAAGGCACCTTTTTGAAGGACGGGCTGTGCCTTTCTGAACAGAACGGCATTGTGCTCTGAAATGACCTTCTTTGCCCCACCCATAACATTTCTTTCCAGCAGCAGGATGTTTAGCCTGTTGGAATGTCTGAACTGCAGCTGCGAGCAAACGTGTCGTATGGGTTTGCGTCCCAACATTCTGGCACACCCAAAGCATAGTGTGTATATCAGTATCTGGATTATTATAAATGGGTGTGAGGGCCGTCTTACAGTCCTCATTTGCATTTTCATAGGCTAGCTGCTTGAGTAACAATTTTCGGGCCTTGGAACTGTCAATCTGGCGTTCTACAGCCCGCATCAGCCTATTGATGAACTCTGTATAGGGCTCTGTAGCCCCTTGTCTTATATTGACAAAGCTGGACAAAGAATTGTCTCCAGGCTCTGGGATCTTTTTCCAGGCTTTTATGACTATGCTAGCCACTTGCGTTAGGGCTTGGTCTGTTAATGCAACTTGTTGCACAGCCGTTGCAAAAGCTCCCTCTCCTAGCAGCATATGTTCCGTGACATTGATATTATTCATTGCATTTCGCACTGCTAGTGCAGCCGCTCCTTGCCGCCAAGCCTCCATGCAAAGGAGACCTTGAGCAGGGGGGAGGAGAGAGCGGAGGATCATTTTCCAATCCGTGGGCATTAGTCTCTGGAGAGACATGCCTTCCAGCAGAGCTCTGGTGTAGGGCGCCTGAATACCATTATATTTAATGGACCGCTGTAACTCTTTCAAAGTTTGCAACGGTACAGGCTCATATCTATCTGGAACAGCCTGCATGCCTCTTCCCCCGGGGGCCCCTCTGAGTACCGGGAACGCTGCTGGGACTTCTTGCGATCCCGGATCCCCGCCCTCCATAATTGCTGTTTGCAAAGCAGCAGCTAAGGCAGCTGAACGCTTCATTGCAGGGGCAAGAGTTAAAACTGATTCCTCATTGTCCGTTTCCACAGCGTCAGGCGGTTTTGATGGCGGAAGGAGGTGGTGCCCTTCATTTTGAGGAGGAGGGGCTCTAGAGATCACAGCACGGGCTGGCACGGGCGGTCAAATTTGCGGGAATTGCGCAGATTGGGCGGTCCCAGCTTCCAGTTGCTGATTGAATAATATATTAGTCGGTGTTAGTCCTTTAAGACAAGCCCGGACTTTACACCACGTGAAAAAAATCCTGGAAGTTAACCTGGGATGATCCTGAAAGCAGCTGCCAATTTTACACTAATCCTCAAGTTTCATCGTGCCTGTTTCCGGTACCCATGGGCAAACATCATCAATTGCTTTAATTAATGCTTCAACGTCACTTTCAGTGACAGAATGTCCCTCTTTAGTAAGTAAAAAATGGTGATCTCGTTTAAACGCCTGTTGCTCGGTAGACAAAGAGGAGCCCATTGTGTTCTAACTTGACCAATCACACTCAGCCGGGATCCGAAGATGCGTGACGCGTCTGTCGCCCGTGCCGGGTGTGGGGAGGTGACGACCGCGGGAACCACCAGCTAGCAGCCGGGGTTGAATCAAAGCAAACTGCTTGCCTCACAAAGTTTGAAAAGTTTGAAAAGCCTCACACGGGGCGCCAGCTGTCGGAATCCAGCCCGACATACGGCGCAAGAAAGTTAGGAGAGAGAAAGAAAACACTGCAGACAAAGAAAAAGTTTCAAAGCATGCTCGGTTGAGTACTCGGGAGAACAAAGAAAATCTTCTTCGCTCAGTAATTCTACTGCGTCAACACAAGCAGCCCTTTTTATTATTTCACAAATTGTTACATTTGTACTTGCCTAAACCAATCACCATCGAGTGAAGCAGCCAACTCCCTAATGATTGCTTCTGCGCAGGCGTAGGATACAAAAGGCTTACTGATTGCTTATGCGCAGGCGCAGGAAACAAAAAGCGTACTCATTGCTTTATATGGTCACAAGCCTTATATGGTTACACAGGCGAAGTACAATGCTATTGGCTGGGTACGTTGCAATACTATTGGCTGGCAAATTACAATACTATTGGCTGTGCGTAGCACAACGTGACCTAATGATTCAGCAATGCTATTGGCTGGCGTAGTGTGCCTAGCTACGGCGTTTGCCTAGCAACAGCGTAATTGCGACGAGGCAGGGATGAATTCCCACATGGCCCCACTCTGAAAGAGGGGAAAAAGTTCCACCGAAAAGAGGGCCACGCGGACACTCCTAGTCTTCTTTGAGACGCTGTCCCTCCACGCACACAGGCCTCCATTTCCGCTTGTTTTGAGCGCGTTCCGACGGTCGGACGTACGCCCGAGGCCATGATTTCCCGGCCCCACTCTGACAAAGGTGCAAAAGTTGCCTGGAAAAGAGGGAGACCCGGACACACCTAGTCCCGTTTGAGATGCTGTCCCTCCGCGCACGCCTCCGTTTCCGCCTGTTCCGAGCACGTTCCCACGGTCTGAGGCCCGCCCGGAGGCCGGGATTTCATGGCCCCACTCTGACAGAGGGGTAAAAGTTGCCCCGAAAAGGGGCCATGCACGCGTACTTACTCCTCTTTGAGATGCTGTCCCTCCTCGCAGGCCTCCGTTTCTGACTGTTCTGAGTGCGTTCCAACGGTCGGAGGCCCTCCCGGAGGCCGTGATTTCCCGGTCCCACTCTGACAGGGGGGCAAATGTCGCTCCGAAAATAGGGCCACGCGGACACACATAGTCCTCTTTGAGACGCTGTCCCTCCGCGCGGGCTTCCATTTCTACTCATACCGAGAGTGTTATGACAGTCAAAGGCCCGCCCGAAGGCCAGGATTTCCCGGCCCGACCCTGTAAGAGAGGCAAAAGATGCCCGGAAATCACGACGAAGCGCGCGCACCTAGTCCTCTTTGAGAAGCTGTCCTACGTGCAGGCCTCCGTTTCCGCGCGTTACGAGCACCTTCCGACAGTCGGAGGCCCGCACAGAGGCCGTTATTTCCCGGCTCCACCCTGACAGAGGGGCAGGAGTTGCCCCGAAAAGAGGGCCACGTGGACACACCTAATCCTCTTTGAGAACTTGTCCCTCGCGCAGGCCTCCGCTTCCGCCCGTTCCGAGTGCGTTCCGATGGTCAGAGGCCCGCCCAGAGACCGCGACTTCCCGGCTCCACCCTGACAGAGGGGCAAAAGTTCCCAGAAAACAGGGAGATGCACGCACCTAGTCACCTTTGGGACGCTGTCCCTCTGCGCAGGAATCTGTGCCCGCCATTCCGAGTGCGTTCCGACGGTCGGAGGACCGCCCAGAGGCCGTGACTTCCCGGCTCCACCCTGACAGAAGGGCAAGAGTTGCCCAGAAAATAAAGCCAAGCAGACACACCAAATCCTCTTTGAGCATCTGTCCCTCACGCAGGCCTACATTTACGCCCGGTCAGAGCACGTTCCGACGGTCGGAGGCCCGTCCGGATCCGCGATTTACCGGCCCCACCCTGACAGAGGGCCAAAAGTTGCCCCGAAAAGAGAGTGACGCGGACACACCTAGTCCTCTTTGAGATGCTGTCCCTCCGCGCAGGCCTCCATTTCCGCCCATTCCGAGCGCGTTCCAATGGTCGAAGGCCCACCGGGTGACCGCAATTTCGCGGCCCCACCCTGACAGAGGGCCAAAACTTGCCCCGAAAAAAGGGTGACGCGGAAAAATCTCATCCTCTTTGAGATGCTGTCTCTCCGTGCAGACCTCCGTTTCCGCTTGTTCTGAGCACGTTCCGACGGTTGGACGTCCTCCCAGACGCCACGATTTCCCGGCCCCACTCTGACAGAGGGGAAAAAGTTGCCCCGAAAAGAGGGTGACCCGGACACACCTAGTCCCCTTTGAGTCGCTGTCCCTCCATGCAGGAATCCGTTTCCACCCGTTCCGAGTGCGTTCCGACGGTCGGATGACTGCCCAGAGGCCAAGATTTCCCGGCTCCACCATGACAGAGGGCCAAAAGTTGCCCCGAAAAGATGATTACGAGGACACACCTAGTCCTTTTTGAGATGCTGTCACTGCGCGCAGGCCTCCATTTCCGCCCATTCCGAGCGCGTTCCAACGGTCGGAGGCCCGCCCGGTGGCCGCGATTTCCCGGCTCCACCCTTACAGAGGGGCAAACTTTGCCCAAAGAGAGCCACGTAGACACAGCTAGTCCTCTTTTAGAGGTCCCTAGCGCAGGACTCCGCCTCCGTCCTTTCCGAGCACGTTCCGACGGTCGGAGGCCCGCCCGGAGGCCGCGATTTCCCGGCCCCACCCTGACAGTGGGGCTAAAGTTGCCCTGAAAACAAGGAGAAGCGCGCGCACCTAGTCCTCTTAGAGAAGCTGCCCTCCGCGCAGGCCTCCGTTTCCGCTTGTTCTGAGCGCGTTCCGACGGTCGGACATACGCCCAGAGGCCATGATTCCCGGCCCCACTCTGACAGAGGGGCAAAAGTTCCCGGAAAACAGGGAGATGCACGAACCTAGTCACCTTTGGGACGCTGTCCCTCCGTGCAGGAATCTGTGCCCGCCATTCCGAGTGCGTTCCGACGGTCGGAGGACCGCCCAGAGGCCGTGATTTCCCGGCTCCACCCTGACAGAGGGGCAAGAGTTGCCCCAAAAATAGAGCCAAGCGGACACACCTAATCCTCTTTGAGCATCTGTCCCTCACGCAGGCCTACGTTTACGCCCGGTAAGAGCACGTTCCGACGGTCGGAGGCCCGCCCGGATCCGCGATTTACCGGCCCCACCCTGACAGAGGGCCAAAAGTTGCCCCGAAAAGAGAGTGACGCGGACACACCTAGTCCTCTTTGAGATGCTGTCCCTCCACGCAGGCCTCCATTTCCGCCCGTTCCAAGCGCGTTCCAATGGTCGGAGGCCCGCTGGGTGACCGCGATTTCGCGGCCCCACCCTGACAGAGGGGCAAAAGTTGCCCCGAAAAGGGGCCATGCACGCGCACTTACTCCTCTTTGAGACGCTGTCCCTCCACGCAGGCCTCCGTTTCTGACGGGTCTGAGTGCGTTCCGACGGTCGGAGGCCCTCCCAGAGGCCGCGATTTCCCGGCCCCACTCTGACAGAGCGGCAAAAGTTGCTCCGAAAAGAGGGCCACGCGGACACACATAGTCCTCTTTGAGACGCTGTCCCTCCACGCAGGCTTCCGTTTCTACCCATACCGAGAGCGTTACGACGGTCACAGGCCCGCGCGAAGGCCAGGATTTCCCGGCCCGACCCTGACAGAGAGGCAAAAGATGCCCAGAAAACAGGGCGAAGTGAACGCACCTAGTCATCTTTGAGAAGCTGTCCTTCCCGCAGGCCCACGTTTCCGCGCATTACGAGCGCGTTCCGATGGTCGGAGGCCCGCGCAGAGGCTGTGATTTCCCGGCCCCACCCTGACAGAGGGGCAATAATTGCCCCGAAAAGAGGGCCACAGGTACACACCTGGTTCACTTGGAGACGTGGTCCCTAGCGCAGGCCTCCGTTTACGCCCATTCCGAGCGCGTTCCGACAGTCGGAGTCCCGCCCGGAGCCCGCAACTTCCTGGCTACACCCTGACAGAGGGGCAAAAGATGCCTGGAAAACAGGGAGATGCAGGGACCTAGTCAACTTTGAGACGCTGTCCCTCCGCGTAGGAATCTGTGCCCGCCGTTCCGAGGGCGTTCCGATGGTCGTAGGACCGCCCAGAGGCCACGATTTCCCGGCTCCACCGTGACAGAGGGGCAAGAGTTGCCCCGAAAAGAGAGCCACGCGGAAACACCTAATGCTGTTTAAGCATCTGTCCCTTGCGCAGGCCTCCGTTTCCGCTTGTTCTGAGCACGTTCCGACGGTCGGACGTCCTCCCAGATGCCACGATTTCCCGGCCCCACTCTGACAGAGGGGAAAAAGTTGCCCCGAAAAGAGGGTGACCCGGACACACCTAGTCCCATTTGAGTCGCTGTCCCTCTGCGCAGGAATCCGTTTCCACCCGTTCCGAGTGCGTTCCGACGGTCGGATGACCACCCAGAGGCCACGATTTCCCAGCTCCACCATGACAGAGGCCCAAAAATTGCCCCAAAAAGAGGGTAACGCGGACACACCTAATCCTCTTTGAGCATCTGTCCCTCACGCAGGCCTGCGTTTACGCCCGTTCAGAGCACGTTCCGACGGTCGGAGGCCCGCCCGGATCCGCAACTTCCCGGCCTGACCCTAACAGAGGGCCAAAATTTGCCCTGAAAAGAGGCTGACGCAGACACATCTAGTCCCCTTTGAGACGCTGTCCCTCCGCGCAGGAATCCGTTTCCAACCGTTCCGATTGCGTTCCGACGGTCAGATGCCTGCCCAGCGGCCACGATTTCCCTGCTCCACCCTGACAGAGGCCCAAAAGTTTCCCCAAAAAGAATTTGATGCGGACACACCTAGTCCCCTTTGAGACGCTGTCCCTCCGTGCAGAAATCCGTTTCTGCCCATTCCGTGTGCGTTCCGAAGGTCGGAGGCCTGCCCAGAGGCCGCGATTTCCCGGCGCCACCCTGACAGAGGTCCAAATGTTGCCCGAAAAGAGGACCAGGGGACATACATAGTCCTCTTTGAAACGCTGTCCCTCGCGCAGGCCTCCGTTTCCGCCCGTTCCGAGCGTGTTCCGACGGTCCGAGGCCCGCCCAGAGGCCACGATTTCCTGGCCCCACCCTGGCAGAGGCCCAAAAGTTTCCCCAAAAAGAGGGCGACGTGGACACACCTAGTCCCCTTTGAGACGCTGTCTCTCCTCGCAGGCCTGTGTTTCTGCCTGTTCCGAGCACGTTCCGACGGACGGAGGCTTGCCTGGAGGCCGCGATTTCCCGGCCCAACGCTGCCAGTGGGGCAAAAGTTGCCCAAAAACAGGGTGACGCGTGTCCGCCTAGTCCTCTTGGAGGCGCTGTCCCTCCGTGCTGGCCTCTGTTTCCACCCATTCCGAGCGCGTTCCGACGGTCGGAGGCCAGCCAGGATCCGCAATTTCCCGGCCCCACCCTGACAGAGGCCCAAAAGTTTCCCCAAAAAGATGGTGACGCGGACACACCTCGTCCCCTTTGAGACTCTGTCCCTCCGTGCAGAAATCCGTTTCTGCCCATTCCGTGCGCGTTCCGAAGGTCGGAGGCCAGCCCAGAGGCCGCGATTTCCCGGCTCCACCCTGACACAGTCAAAAGTTGCCCCGAATAGAGGTCCACGTGGACACACCTAGTCCTTTTTGAGACGCTGTCCCGCCGCGCAGGCCTCCATTCCCGCATGTTCCGTTCACGTTCCGACGGTCGTAGGCCCACCCAGAGGCCATGATTTCCCGGCCCCACCCTGACAAAGGGGCAAAAGTTGCCCCTAATACAGGTCCACGTGGACACACTTGGTCCTCTTCGAGACGCTGTCCCGCCGTGCAGGCCCGCGATTCCGCGTGTTCAGAGCGCGTTCCGACAGTCGGAGGCCCACCCAAAGGCCGCGATTTCCCAGCCCCAACCTGACAGAGGGGCAAAAGTTGCCCCGAAAGGAGGGCCACGTGGACACACCTAGTCCTCTTTCAGACGCTGTCCCACACGCAGGCCCCCGTTTCCCCCCGTTCTGAGAGTGTTCCGACGGTCGGAGGCACGCCCGGAGGCCACGATTTCCCGGCCCAACCCTGACAGAGAGGCAAAATTAACACAAAAAGAGGGAGAATCGTACACGCCTAGTCATCTTTGAGACGCTGTCCCGCCACGCAGGCGTCCGTTTCCGCGTATTCCGAGTGCGTTCCAACGGTCGGAGGACCACCTAAAGGCCACAATTTTCTGGCCCCAACCTGACAGAGGGGCAAAAGTTGCCCCAAAAAGAGGCCCACGTGGACACACCTAATCCTCTTTGAGACGGTGTCCCTCCGCGCAGGCCTCCATTTCCGGCCTTTCTGAGCACTTTCTGATGGTCGGAGGACCGCCCGAAGGCCGGGATTTCCAGGCCCCACCATGACAGAGAGGCAAAAGTTTCCCCGAAAAGAGGGACGCAAGGACACACCTAGTCTTCTTTGAGATGGTGTCTCTCCGTGCAGGACTACGTTTCTGCCGTTCCGAGCGCGTTCCATGTGCGGATCCAAGCCCGGAGGCTGCGACTTCCCGGCCCCACCCTGACAGAGGGGCAAAAGTTGCCCTGAAAAGAGGGCCACACGGACACACCTAGTCCTCTTTGAGACACTGTCCCTACATCCAGGCCTCCGTTTCAGCCTGAACCGACGGCGTTTCGATGGTCAGAGGCCCCCCGAGAGGCCGCGATTTCCCGGCCCCACTCTGACAGAGGAACAAAAGTTGCTCTGAAAAGAGGGCCACGAGGACACACACAGTACTCTTTGAGACGCTGTCCCTCCGTGCAGGTTTCCGTTTCTGCCCATACCGAGTGCGTTTCGACGATTGGAGGCCCGCCCGAACGCCGGGATTTCCCGGCCCCACCCTGACAGAGAGACACAAGTTGCCCGGAAAACAGGGCGAAGTGCGCGCACCTAGTCCTCTTTGAGAAACTTTCCTTCGCGCAGGCCTCCGTTTCTGCCCGTTCCGAGCGCGTTCCGACGGTTGGAGGCTTGCACGGAGGCAGCGATTTCCCGGCCCCACTCTGACAGAGGCCCAAAACTTTCCCCAAAAAGAGGGTTACCCGGACACACCTAGTCCCCTTTGAGACGCTTTCCCTCTGCGCAGGCCTCCATTTCCACCCATTCTGAGCGCGTTCCGAAGGTCAGTGGCCCCCCACCCGGAGGCCGGGATTTCCTGGCCCCTCGCTGACAGAGGTCCAAAAGTTGCCCCAAAAAGTGGGCCACGCGGTCACACCTAGTCTTCTTTGAGATGGTGTCCCTCCGCGCAGGGCTCAGTTTCCGTCCGTTCCGAGCGTGTTCCACGTTCGGATGCAGACCCATAGGCTGCAATTTCCCATCCCCACCATGACAGAGGGGCAAAAGTTCCCCCGAAAAGATGGCCACACGGACACACCTAGTCATCATTTAGATGATGTCCCTCCACGCAGGCGTCCATTTCTGCCTGTTCCGAGAGCGTTCCGACGGTCAGAGGCCTGCCCGGAGTCCCCAATTTCCCGGCCCCATGCTGACAGAGGGGCAAAAGTTGCCCCGAAAGAGGGGCGATGCACGTGCACCTAGTTTTCTGTGGGACCCAGTTCCTCCACGCAGGCCTCCGTTTCCGCCCATTCTGAGCACGTTCCGACGGTCGGAGGACCGCCCAGAGGTCGCGATTTTCCGGCCCACCCTGACAGAGGGCCAAAAGCAGCCCCGAAAAGAGGGGGACGTGTGCGCACCTAGTACTCTTGGAGACGCTGTCCCTCCACGGGGGCCTCCGTTTCCGCTTCTTCTGAGCGCGTTCCGACGGTCGGAGGTCCGCCCGGAGGCTGCGCTTTCCCGGACCCACTCTGACATTGGAGCAAAAGTTGCCCTGAGAAGAGGGCCACGTGGACACACCTAGTCCTCTTTGAGACGCTGTCCCTCCGCACTGGCCTCCATTTCCAGCCATTACGAGCGCGTTCCAAAGGTCGGAGGCCCGCCCAGTAGCCGCGATTTCCTGGCCCCACGCTGACAGAAAGGCAAAAGTTGCCCCAAAAGGCGGGGCGATGCACGCGCACCTAGTCCTTTGAGGCGCTTTCCCTCCGCACAGTCCTCAGTTTCCGCCCATTCTGAGCGTATTCCGGCAGTCAGAGTCCAGCCCGGAGGCCGTGATTTCCCGGCACCACCCTGACAGAAGGGCAAGACTTGCCCCGAAAAGAGGGCCACGCGGACACACCTAGTCTTCTTTGAGATGCTGTCCCTCCGCGCAGGAATCCGTTTCTGCCCTTTCCGAGCGCGTTCCACGTTCGGATGCATGCCCGGATGCTGCGATTTCCCGGCCGCACCCTGAAAGAGGAGCAAAAGCTGCCCGGAAGTAGGGCGACGCGGACACACCTACTCCTCTTGGAGACGCTGTCCTTCAAAGCAGGCCACCGTTTTAGCCCGTTCCGAGAGCGTTCCCACGGTCTGAGGCCCGCCCGGAGGCCGGGATTTCCCAGTTCCACCCTGAAAGAGAAGCAAAAGATTCCCGGAAAACAGGGCGAAGCGCGCACCTAGTCCTCTTTGAGAAGCTGTCCTTCGCGCAGGCCTCCATTTCCGCCCGTTCCGAGCGCGTTCCCACGGTCGGAGGCTTGCATGGAGCCCGCGATGTCCAGGCCCCAAGTTGACAGTGGGGCAAACTTTGCCCTAAAACAGGGGGACGCGCATCCACCTAGTCCTCTTGGAGACGCTGTCCCTCTGTGCAGGCCTCCGTTTCCACCCATTCCAAGCACTTTCCGACGGTCGGAGGCCCACCCGGAGGCCGCGATTTCCCGGCCCCACCCTGACAGAGGGCGAAATGTTGCCCCGAATAGAGGGTGACACGGACACACCTAGTCCCATTTGATATGCTGTCCTTCCACGCAGGGCTCCGTTTCTTCCCGTTCCGAGCGCATTCCCACCGTCTGAGGCCCGCACGGAGGCCGGGATTTCCCGCCTCCACCTGGACGGAGGGGCAAAAGCGGCCCAGAAAACAGGGCGATACATGCACCTAATCCTCTTGGAGACGCTGTCCCTCCGCACGGGCCACCGTTTCTGCCCGTTCTGTGCACTTTTGGATGGTCGGAGTCCCGCGCGGAGGCCGCGACTTCCCGGCTCAACCCTGACAGAGGGGCAAAAGTTGCCCGGAAAACAGGGCGATGCACGCAACTAGTCCTCTTGGAGATGCTGTCCCTCCGCGCAGGCCTCCGTTTCTGCCCATACCAAGAGTGTTACGACAGTCGGAGGCCCGCCCGAAGGCCGGGATTTCCTGGCCCCACCCTGACAGAGAGGCAAAAGTTGCCCGGAAAACAGGGCGAAGCGAGCGCACCTAGTCCTCTTGGAGAAGCGATCGCTCCGCGCGGGCCTCCGTTTCCTCCGTTCCGAGCGCGTTCCGACGGTCGCAGCCCACCCGGAGGCCGAGATTTCCCGGCCCCACCCTGACATAGGCCCAAAATTTTCCCCAGAAAGAGGGTGACGCGGACACACCTAGTCCCCTTTGAGACGCTGTCCCTCTGCGCAGGCCTCTGTTTCTGCCCGTTCCGAGCACGTTCCGACGGACGGAGGCCCGCCCAGAGGCCGCGATTTCCCGGCCCACCCTGACAAAGGGCCAAAAGTCGCCCCGAAAAAGGGGGATGCGCGCACACCTAGTCCTCTTTGAGACGCTGTCCCTCGCACAGACCTCCGATTCCGCCCCTTCCGAGAACATTCCTACGGTCAGAGACCCGCCCGGAGGCTGCAATTTCCCGGCCCCACCCTGACAAAGGGCCAAAAGCTGCCCTGAAAAGAGGGACACGCGTCCACCTACTCCTCTTTGAGGCGCTGACGCTCAGCGCAGGCCTCCGTTTCCGCCCTATCCGAGAGCGTTCCGACGGTCGGAGGCCCGCCCAGAGGCCACGATTTCCGTGCTCCACCCTGACTGAGGGGAAAAGTTGCCCCGAAAAGAGGGCGACGCGCGCGCACCGAGTCCTTATGAGACGCTGTCCATCCGGGCAGGCCTCTGTTTCCGCCCGTTCCGAGCCTGTGCCGATGGTCGGAGGCCTGCCCGGAGGCTGCGACTTCCTGGCCCCACCCTGACAGATTGTCAAGTGTTGCACCAAAAAGAGGGCGACGCGGACACACCTAGTCCTCGTTGAGACGCCTTCCCTCCGCGCAGGCCTCCGTTTCTGCCCGCACCGAGCGCGTTCCGACGGTGGGAGGCCCACCCGGAGGCCTTGATTTCCTGGCCCCACTCTGACAAAGGGACAGAAGTTGCCCCGAAAACAGGGGGACGCGCGTGTACCTAGTCCTCTTGGAGACGCTGTCCATCCGCGCTGGCCTCCATGTCCACTCGTTCCGAGAGAGTTCCGACGGTCGGAGGCCCACCCAGAGACCACGATTTCCCGGCCCCAGCCTGACAGAGGGGCAAAAGTTGCCCCGAAAACAGGGCGATGCGGACACACCTAGTCCTCTTTGAGAAATGTCCCTCCGCGCAGGCCTCCGTTTCTGCCCATACCGAACACGTTCCGACTGTCGGAGGCCCGCCCAGAGTCCACGATTTCCCAGCCCCACGCTGACAGAGGGCCAAAATTTGCCCAGAAAAGAGGGCCACGCGGACACACCTAGTCCTCTTTGAGACGCTGACCCTCCACGCAGGCCTCCATTTCCACCCATTCCAAGCGCGTTCCGACGGTTGGAGGCCCTCCCAGAGACCGTGATATCCTGGCCCCACAGTGACACAGGGGCAAAAGTTGCCCCTGAAGCAGGGGGACGCGCGCACCTAGTCCTCTTGGAGATGCTCTCCCTCTGAGCAAGCCCCCGTTTCCACCCGTTCCGAGCGAGTTCCGAAGGTATGAGGCCCGCGCAGAGCCCGCGATTTCCCGGGCCCACCCTGAAAGAGGGGCACAAGTTGCCCTGAAAAGAGGGCTACGCGGACACACCTAGTCCTCCTTGAGACGCTGTCCCTTCACGCAGGCCTCCGTTTCCGCCTGTTGTGAACGCGTTCCGACAGTCGGAGGCCCGCCCGGAGGCCGCGATTTCCCGGCACCACTCTGACTGAAGGGGAAAAGTTGCCCCGAAAAGCGGGCCACGCGGACACACATAGTCCTCTTTGAGACGATGTCCTTCGCGCAGGCCTCTGTATCTGCCTGTTCCGAGCACGTTACGACGGTCGGAGGCTTTCCTGGGGGCCGCGATTTCCCAGGCCCACGCTGATAGTGGGGCAAACGTCGCCCCGAAAACAGGGTGACGTGCGTCCACACAGTCCTCTTGGAGACGCTGTCCCTCCGCGCGGGCCTCCATTTCCACCCATTCTGAGCGCGTTCCGACGGTTGGAGGACCGCCCGGAGGTCGTGATTTCCCAGCCCACCCTGACAGAGGGCCAAAAGTTGCCCCAAAAAGACGGCCACGCGGACAAACATGGTCCTCTTTGAGACGCTGTCCCTCACGAAGGCCTCCGCTTCTGCCTGTTCCGAGCATGTTCCGATGGTTGGAAGTCCGCCTGGAGGCAGAGATTTCCTGGCCCCACGCTGACAGTGGGGCTAGAGTTGTCCCGAATACACTGGGATACGCGCGCACCTCGTCCTCTTGGAGACGCTGTCCCTCCGCGCAGGCCTCCGTTTCCATCCATTCCGAGCACATTCCAAAGGTCGGAGACCGGCCCGAAGGCCGCGATTTCACGGCCCCACACTGACAGAGGGCCAAAAGATGCCCCGAAAAGAGGGAGACGCGGACATACCTATTCCCCTTTGAGACGCTGTCCCTCCGTGCAGGAATCCGTTTCCGCCCGTTCTGGGCGCATTTCGACGTACGGAGGCCCGCCCGGAGGCCGCGACTTCCCGGCTCCACCCTGACAGAGGGGCAAAAGTTGCCCGGAATACAGGGAGATGCACGCACCTAGGCACCTTTGAGAAACTGTCCCTCCATGCAGGAATCTGTGCCCGACTTTCCAAGTGCGTTCCGATGGTCGGAGAACCGCACAGATGCCGCGATTTCCCGGCTCCACCCTGACAGAGGGGCAAGAGTTGCCCCGAAAAGAGAGCCACGCGGACACCCCTAATCCTCTTTGAACATCTGTCCCTCATGCAGGCCTCCGCTTCCGCCCATTCAGAGCAGGTTCCGACTGTCGGAGACCCGCCCGGAGGCCGCGACTTCCTGGCTCCACCCTGACAGAGGGGCAAAAGTTGCCCGGAAAACAGGGAGATGCACGCACCTACTCACTTTTGAGAAAATGTCCCTCCGCGCAGGAATCTGTGCCCGCCATTCCGTGTGTGTTCCGACCCCCGGAGGACCGCCCAGATGCCGCGATTTCCCGGCTCCACCCTGACAGAGGGGCAAGGGTTGCCCCGAAAAGAGAGCCACGTGGACACACTTAATCCTCTTTGAACATCTGTCCCCCGCTCAGGCCTCCGTTTCTGCCCGTTCAGAGCAGGTTCCGACGGTTGGAGGCCTGCCCAGATCTGCGATTTCCCGGCACAACCCTGACAGAGGGCCAAAAGTTGCCCCGAAAAGAGGGTGACATGGACACACCTAGTCCTCTTTGAGATGCTGTCCCTCCACGCAGGCCTCCGTTTCTGCTTGTACTGACCGCATTCCGAGGTCGGACGTCTGCCCGGAGGCCACGATTTCCTGGCCCCAATCTGACAGAGGGGGAAAAGTTTCCCCGAAAAGAGTGTGACGCGGACACACCTAGTCCCCTTTGAGACGCTGTCCCTCCGTGCAGGAATCTGTTTCCACCCGTTCCGAGTGCGTTCCGACGGTCGGATGCCCACCCAGAGGCCGCGATTTCCCGGCTCCACCCTGACAGAGGGGCAAATGTGCCCCGAAAAGAGGGCCATGTGGACACACCTAGTCCTCTTTAAGACGTTGTTCCTTGCGCAGGCCTCCACTTCCACCCGTTCCGAGTGCGTTCTGACTGTCGGAGGCCCTCTCAGAGGCCGCGATTTCCCGGCCCCACCCTGACAGAGTCCCAAAAGATTCCCCAAAAAGAGGGTGATGCGGAGACGCCTAGTCCCCTTTGAGACGCTGTCCCTCCATGCAGGCCTCTGTTTCTGCCCATTCCGAGCACGTCCCGATGGTCGGAGGCCCGCCCGGTGGCCGCGATTTCCCAGCCCCAGGCTGACAGAGGGGCAAAAGTTGCCCTGAAAAGGGGCAATGCACGCGCACTTACTCCACTTTGAGACACTGTCCCTCCACGCAGGCCTCTGTTTCTGCTTGTTCTGAGTGTGTTCCGAAGGTTGGAGGTCCTCCCGGGGGACGGGATTTCTCGGCCCCACTCTGTCAGAGGGGCCATAGTTGCTCCGAAAAGAGGGCAACGCGGACACAAATAGTCCTCTTTGAGACCCTGTCCCTCGGCGCAGAAATCTGTTTCAGCCCATTCCGTGCCCGTTCCGACGGTCGGAGGCCTGCCAGAGGCTGCGATTTCACGGCCCCACCCTGACATGTGGGAATTCACCCCTGCCTCTCCGCATTCATGCTGTAGCTAGGCACGCTACGCTCAGCCAATAGTATTGTAATTTACCAGCCAATAGTATTGCAACTTACTCAGCTAATAGCATTGTGCTTCACCTGTGTAGCCATGTAGGGCTTGTGACCATGTGTAGCAATGAGTGCGCTTCCTGTTGCCCGCGCCTGCGCATAAGCAATCAATAAGCCTTTGTGAATCCTGCGCTTGCACACAATCAACTAGGGTGTTCACTGCTTTACTCGATGGCTATTGGATTACGCAAGTATAAATGTATCAATCTGTGAAATAATAAAAAGGGCTGCTTGTGTTGACGCAGTAGATTTTTTCTGCGAAGATCTTTGTTCTCCCGAACAACCAACCAAGCATGCTTTGAAACTTTATCTCTCGTCTGCAGTGTTTTATTTCTCTCTCTGAACTCTCTCGCACCAATTGTCGAGCCGGATCTCGACAGCTGGTGCCCCGTGTGAGGCAATTTTGCAACTTTGTGAGGCAGTTTTGCAACTTTGTCAGGCAAAGGGTTTGCCTTGATTTCAACCTTCAGCTGCAAGCTGGCGGTTCCCGGTGAAGCAACTTTGTAAGGCAAGCGGTTTGCCTTGATTCAACCCCGGCTGCTAGCTGGCGGTTCCCGCGGTCGTCACCTCCCCACGCCCGGCACGGGTTACAGGCGCCACGCATCTTCGGATCCCGGGTGAGTGTGATTGGTCAAGTTAGAACACAATGGGCTCTTCTTTGTCTACTGAGCAACAGGCTTTTAAACGAGACATTCATTTTTTACTTACTAAAGAGGGACATTTTGTCACTGAAAGTGACGTCGAAGCATTAATTAAAGCAATTCATGATATTTGCCCTTGGATGTCAAAGTCAGGCACGATGAAACTTGAGGATTGGTGTAAAAGTGGCAGCTGCTTTCAGGATCAACCCAGAGTGACTTCCAGGATTTTATCCACATGGTGTAAAGTCCGGGCTTGTCTTAAAGGACTAACGCCGACTAATATATTATTCAATCAGCAACTGGAAGCTGGGACCGCCTCACTTGCTCACTTGCCAAAAATCTTGCTGCCCGCGCCAGCTCCGATTCCTAGAGCCCCTCCTCCTCCTCAAAATGAGAGGCACCACTTCCTTCCGCCATCAAAACCGCCCGACGATATGGAATCAGATAAGGTGCCAGTTGTAACTTCCCTAGCCGCTGTTCTGCAAACAGCAATTATGGAGGACGGGGATCCGGGATCACAAGAACTCCCAGCAGCGTTCCCGGTGCTCAGAGGGGCACCCGGGGGAAGAGGCATGCAAGCTGTTCTGGATAGACATGAGCCCCCCCCCATTGCAAACTTTGAAAGAGTTACAGCGGTCCATTAGAGATAATGGCATTCATGCCCCCTATACCACAGTTCTGCTTGAAGGCATGTCTCTCCAGAGACTAACGCCCACAGATTGGAAAATGATTCTCCGCTCTCTCCTCCCCCCTGCCCAAGGTCTTCTTTGCATGGAGGCTTGGCGGCAAAGAGCAGCTGCACAAGCAGTGCAAAATGCAATACATATCAATATCATGGAGGATATGCTGCTAGGAGAGGGAGCCTTTGCAACAGCTGTGCAACAAGTCGCATTAACAGACCAAGCCTTAACTCAAGTGGCTAGCATAGTCATAAAAGCCTGGAAAAAGATCCCAGAGCCTGGAGACAATTCTTTGTCCAGCTTTGCTAATGTAAGACAAGGTGCTACAGAGCCATATACAGAGTTCATCAACAGGCTGATGCTGGCTGTAGAACGCCAGATTGACAGTCCCAAGGCCCAAAAATTGTTACTCAAGCAGCTAGCTTTTGAGAATGCAAATGAGGACTGTAAGACGGCCCTCACACCCATTTATAATAATCCAGAGACTGATATACAATCTATGCTTCGGGTGTGCCAGGATGTTGGATCACAAATCCATAAGGCACATTTGCTCGCAGCTGCAGTACAAAAATTTCAACAGTCTAACAATCCTGCTGCTGGCAAGAAATGTTCTTTTTGTAGCAAAGAAGGCTATTTCAGAGCACAATGCCATTCTGTTCAAAAAAGCACAGCCTGTCCTTTGAAAAGATGCCCTATCTGCCTAAAAGGTATCCATTGGGCTGATCAGTGTCGCTCACCCCCCCAGGCGGAACGACAAGGCTTCGACAGTAGCCAGGGAGACGAGTGGGAGGGCCAACCCCGGGAGAACTCGTGCCCTGAGCTGCCCCCTGATGGGGAAAGGCCGTATTGCAGCCCAACAAATCCTAGCTTTCATACTATAGGGGATGATGAGAAGCCACATAAGCCACGTGAGCACAACCCAGGTTGTTCTGGACTTCCTGTTTTTCTTACCTCATCGGTTGTGCTTAATCCGGGAATTGCTGTGCCTTTGCTTGCTAGAGTATCCTATCCGATACCAGCAGGCCATGTTGGCATACTGCTCCCAATCATGGGCCCGGACCTTTGCCATGTGGCTCCAGGATTATACCAGTCGTCTGGTTCAACAGACATTATTCTGCATCTCTGGTCCACTATGCATATGGAAGTTCTGGCAGAATCACCTGTGGCTCGTATGCTCTTCATACCATTGTCAAGTGAAAGGGACTCTCAGCAGGCTTGCCAGCCTATGCCAAGCAATTTGCAGACTACACCCATTGCAATGGCAACTATCCAATTGACAACAGACAGGTCTTACTTGTCTGTCACCATGGCAGGACGCTGTATAAAAGGGATGCTGGATTCAGGGGCAGATGTGACTGTTATAGCAAAAAAGGACTGGCCTGAAAAGCTCCCTACTGTCCCTGCTTCTCCTGTCTATGGAGTGGGAGGCTTTACAGCTGCTTCCCGGAGTGCACAGCAGATTACCTTTCAATCTGAAGGCCGCATTGTGACTTTACGTCCTTTAATAATGGACATTCCATTGACCTTATGGGGCAGAGACTTGCTTTCATCCTTAGGAGCTACCATCAATACCAATTTATCCTGAGGGCCTCCACATCAGCGCCACTCCATGCATTGCCCATCAAATGGAAAACATCTGCGCCAGTATGGGTAGATCAGTGGCCGCTGCCTTTACAAAAGCTCCACGCAGTGGAGGCCCTTATTCAGGAGCAACTTCAGTTGAGTCATATTCAGCCTAGTTCCAGCCCATGGAATACACCAATTTTTGTGATAAAAAAGAAATCAGGCAAATGGCAATTACTACAAGACTTAAGAAAAGAGCATGAATGTATGCAAGTGATGGGACTTGTTCAATGTGGGATGCCAAATCCAAACTTGATCCCACAAGATTATAAATTGAAAATTGTTGACTTAAAAGACTGTTTCTTTAATACATTACTAGCTCTTCAAGATCGGGAAAAATTTGCATTTACAGTTCCAGTGCTGAACAACGATCGCCCTACACAAAGATATGAGTGGTGTGTTTTGCCTCAAGGCATGGCAAATTCTCCCACCCTCTGTCAGATATTTGTTGCTTTGGCTCTGCAACCATTTCGATCAGCATTTCCAGACTTAATGGTGTATCATTACACGGATGACATCTTAGTGGCAGGGACAAATGTGGATAAATGTCATCTGGACTTTCTCCTTGCTTCGTTGGAAGCATATGGACTTTATGTAGCACCAGAAAAGGTCCAAGAAATCCCTCCTTTCAAATACTTGGGACATCAGCTCTCAGAAAAAGCCTCAGTACCAGTGTTACCGCAGTTTCATTTTCCAGAATCATTGACTTTGGTACAGCTTCAAATATTGCTGGGAAATATTGACTGGGCTAGGCCATCTTTAGCCCTTACTACTGATGATCTTTCACCACTATTTTTGGCCCTGGCAGGTCATTCAACTCCAGCAGATATTTTGTCAACATCATTACTACCAACAGCTATTCTCTACGTGCCCAAAGATAAAGAGACAATCTGCATACTAGAATGGATATATTTGCCACATACACCGCCACGGAATTTATATCCTTGCATAACTGCAGTTTCAGACTTAGCTTTCAAAGCAAGGCATAGAGCATTACAGCTTACTGGAAAAGATATTGACTGTGTGTTTTTTCCTTTTAAGCAGGAGGAGTTTGCGCGACTGCTGATGTCATCTCCTGAACTTCAAGTCGCGTTTGCTGGATTCTTAGGAACAGTCCTCCATAATCCACCAAAAGATAAACGTTTGCAGCTATTTTCACAGATTTCCTATAAACTAACATCTTGCTTTTCTTTACAGCCACTGTCACATGCTATAACTTTGTTTACAGATGGATCTCCTACCCGAGGAGTGGTTACTTGGCAGATGCCAGATGGATCCTGGTCTTCGAAGTTCACTGAAGATCGATCATCTGCACAGCGATCTGAACTAGCAGCTGTAATTTTGGCATTTCAATTGTTTGCACAAGAGGATTTTAATCTTATTGTAGATACTCAATACGTTTATAAGTTGTTGCTGCGTTTACCGTTGTCTTCTTTGTCACCTGCTATTGATAGAGAACTTTACGACATGTTTTCCAAGCTGCAACAGTTGATCGAAGAACGCTCACATTTCTGCTTTGTAGCTCATATTAGGTCTCATACAGGATTCCCTGGATTTTTGGCAGAAGGAAACGCTCGAGCTGATGGTGCACTTACGCCTGATGTTTTTTCCTTGTTTGATGATCCCATCCTATCTCATGATACATTTCATCAGTCAGCTAAAGTATTGCATAAAATGTTTTCTATTCCTATGTCACAGGCAAGGGACATTGTGTCAGCCTGCCCATCGTGTTGCAAATCACCGATAAACTTTCCTTTTGATGCAGTGAACCCTCGAGGGACACAGGCTAACCAGACTTGGCAAATGGATGTTACTCATGTACCATCATTGGCTCCTTTCCATAAGTTACATTTGACTGTTGATACCTTTTCAGGACTCATTTGGGCAACACCCATGAAGGGAGAAACTTCAAGACATGTTATTCAACATTGCATCAGGACATTTGCTGTAATGGGGAAGCCTTTGGCTATAAAAACGGACAATGGCCCATCATATTGTTCTCATTCATTTTCAGAGTTTTGCAATTTGTGGGGTATAAAGTTATCTCATGGTATTCCTTTTAATTCCACAGGTCAAGCTATTGCGGAAAGAGCACACCTCACCTTCAAATCTGTGCTGTATAAGCAGACAAAAGGGAGAGGGATATCCACCGCTGATATACCAGCTGTTGTAGCTAAAGTTCTTTATACCTTAAATTTTTTGTTCACTCCTCATAGCAGGTCTCATACACCTGTTGAGCTTCATTTCAGGACTGAAGAACAACTTCCACGACTGCTTGTGCACTATCGCAAGTTGCCTGATCCTGGGTGAAAGGGACCTGTGCCGTTGATAACTTGGGGTCGTGGTTACGCAGCAGTAGCTTTGGATAACCGCCCTCTTTGGATTCCTGCACGTTGCGTTAGGCCATGGAGAAAGTCTTCGTAGTGTCTAGTTTTTCGCTCATTCCTTTTACCTTGCATTTTTATGCAGCCCCCAGATCCCTCCTCTTGGATGGATTTCTCTTGCTTTCTAACCTCTCATGGTTTCGTTCCCTAATCATGTCAGTTATCATTTTTATCGTGATTTTAACTATGTTCTGCTGTTGTATTCAATCATTTGGCAAATATTAACCTCGCTAGTATAGAATTGATTGTTCATTTAAATAAACAAAACGGAGGGAATGTGGGAAGTCACCCCTGCCTCTCCGCATTCATGCTGTAGCTAGGCACGCTACGCTCAGCCAATAGTATTGTAATTTACCAGCCAATAGTATTGCAACTTACTCAGCTAATAGCATTGTGCTTCACCTGTGTAGCCATGTAGGGCTTGTGACCATGTGTAGCAATGAGTGCGCTTCCTGTTGCCCGCGCCTGCGCATAAGCAATCAATAAACCTTTGTGAATCCTGCGCTTGCGCACAATCAACTAGGGTGTTCACTGCTTTACTCGATGGCTATTGGATTACGCAAGTATAAATGTATCAATCTGTGAAATAATAAAAAGGGCTGCTTGTGTTGACGCAGTAGATTTTTTCTGCGAAGATCTTTGTTCTCCCGAACAACCAACCAAGCATGCTTTGAAACTTTATCTCTCGTCTGCAGTGTTTTATTTCTCTCTCTGAACTCTCTCGCACCAATTGTCGAGCCAGATCTCGACACTGACAGATGTCCAAAAGTTGCCCCGGAAAGAGTGTCACGCGGACATATATAGTCCTGTTTGAGACGCTGACCCTCGCGCAGGCATCCGTTATCGCCATTTCCGAGCACGTTTCGATGGTCGGAGGCCCACCCAGAGGCCACGATTTCCCGGCCACACCCTGACAGAGGCCCAAAAGTTTCCCCAAAAAGAGAGTGACGCGGACACACCTAGACCTCTTTGAGACGCTGTCCCTCCGCGCAGGCTTCCGTTTCTGCCCATAATGAGCGCGTAACGACGGTCGGAGGCCCGCCCGAAGGCCAGAATTTAACGTCCCGACCCTGAAAGAGAGGCAAAAGATGCCTGGAAAACAGGGCGAAGCGGGCACACCGAGTCCTCTTTGAGAAGCTGTCCTTGGCGCAGGCCTCCGTTTCCGCCCGTACCGAGTGCATTCCGACGATCGGAGGCCCGCCCGGACGCCGCGATTTTCTGGCCCCACCCTGACGGAGGGGCGAAAGTTACCCCGAAAAGAGGGCCTCATGGACACACCTAGTCCTGTTTGAGACGCTATCCTTCCACACAAGCCTCCGTTTTAGCCCGTTCCGAGCACGTTCCCATGGTCTAAGTCCAGCCCGGAGGCCGGGATTTCCCGGTTCCACCCTGACAGAGGGGCAAATGTTGCTCCGAAAAGAGGGCGAAGCGCGCACACCCAGTCCTCTTTGAGAAGCTGTCCTTGGCGCAGGACTCCATTTCCGCCCATTCGGAGAGCGTTCCGACAGTCGGAGACCCACCCGGAGGCGGCGACATCCTGGCTCCACCCTGTCAGAGGGGCAAAAGTTGCCAGGAAAAAAGAGCGATGCACGCACCTAGTCCTTTTGGAGAATATGTCCCTCCGCGCGGGCCTCCGTTTCTGCCCATTCTGAGCGCTTTTTGACGGTCGGTGTCCCGCCCAGAAGCAGCGATTTCCCGGCTACACTCTGACAGAGGGGCAAAAGTAACCCGAAAAGAAGGCCACGCGGACACACATAGTCCTCTTTGAGACGCTGTCCCTCCGCGGAAACCTCCGTTTCTGCTCATACCGAGCACATTATGACAGTCGGAGGCCCGCCCGAAGGCCGGAATTCCCGGCCCCACCCTGACAGAAAGGCAAAAGTTGCCCGGAAAACAGGGCGAAGCGCGCGCACCTAGTCCTCTTTGAGACACTGTCCTTCGAGCAGGCTTCCATTTCTTCCCGTTCCGAGCACGTTCCGACGGTCGAAGGACCGCCCTCAGGGTGTGATTTCCAGGCCCTACCCTGACACATGGCCAAAAGTTGCCGCGAATAGAGGGTGACGTGGACAGACCTAGTCCCTTTTGAGATGCTGTCCCTCTCGCAGGCCTCCGTTTCCGCCCATTCCGAGAACGTTCCGAGGGTCGGAGGCCCGCCCAGTGGCCGCAATTTCCCGGCCCCACCCTGACAGAGGCCCAAAAGTTTCCCCAGAAAGAGGGTGACGCGGACACACCTAGTCCCTTTTGAGACGCTGTCCCTCCGCGTAGGCCTCTGTTTCTGCCCGTTCCGAGCATGTTCCGACGGTCGGAGGCTTGCCCGGGGGCCGCGATTTCCCGGCCCCACGCTGACAGTGGGACAAAAGTTGCCTTGAAAACAGGGTGACGCGTGTCCACCTAGTCCTCTTTGAGACGCTGTCCATCCACGCAGGCCTCCGTTTCCACCCTTTCCTAGCGCGTTCCAACGGTCGGAGGCCCGCCAGAGGCCGCGATTTCCCGTCCCCACCCTGACAGAGGCCCAAAAGTTTCCCCAAAAAGAGGGTGACGCTGACACACATAGTCATCTTTAGACGCTGTCCCTCGCACAGGGCTACGTTTCCGCCCGTTCCGAGCACGTTCCGACAGTCGGAGGACTGCCCGGAAGCCACGATTTCCCGGCTCCACCCTGACAGAGGGGCAAAAGTTGCCCCGAAAAGAGGGTGACGCGGACACACCTAGTCCTCTTTGAGATGGTGTCCGTCCGCGCAGGCCTTCGTCTTCGCTTGTTCTCAGCGCGTTCCAACGGTTGGACGCACGCCCGGAGACCGTGTTTTCCCGGCCCCACTCTGACAGAGGGGCAAAAGTTTCCCCAAAAAGAGGGTGACGCGGACACACCTAGTCCTCTTTGTGTTGCTGTCCCTCCGCGCAGGCCTCCGTTTCCGCCCATTCAGAGAGCGTTCTGACGGTCGGAGGCCCACCAGAGGCCCTGATTTCCTGGCCCCAGTCTGACAGAGGGGCAAAGGTTGCCCCGAAAAGACGGCGATGCGCGCGCACCTAGTCCTCTTTGAGATGCTGTCCCTCACTCAGGTCTCCGTTTCAGCCCATTCCGAGCGTGCTCCGACAGTCGTAGGCCGCCCCGGAGGCCAGGAATTCCCGGCCCAACGCTGACAGAGGGCCAAAAGTTTCCCTGAAAAGTGGGTGACACGGACACACCTAGTCCCTTTGAGACGCTGTCCCTCCGCTCAGGAATCCGTTTCCACCTGTTCCGAGTGCATTCCGACGGTCGGATGCCCGCCCAGAGGCCGCGATTTCCCGGCCCACCCTGCCAGGGGGGCAAAAGTTGCCCTGAAAAGAGGGCCAGGCGGACACACAAAGTCATCTTTGAGACGCTGTCCCTTGCACAGGCCTCTGTTTCCGCCCGTTCCGAGCACGTTCGAATAGTCGGAGGCCCGCCCTGAGGCCGCGATTTCCCGGACCTACGCTGACAGAGGCTCAAAAGTTTCCCCAAAAAGTGGGTGACCCGGACACAACCAGTCCCCTTTGAGGCGCTGTCCCTCAGCGCAGGCCTCTGTTTCTGCCCGTTCTGAGCACGTTCCGACGGTCGAAGGACCACCCGGAGGTCGCGATTTCCCAGCCCACTCTGATAGACGGCCAAAAGTTGCCCTGAAAAGAGGGGGATGTGTGCGCACCTAGACCCCTTGGAGACGCTGTCCCTCCGTGGGGGCCTCCGTTTCCGCTTGTTCTGAGCGCGTTCCGATGTTCAGAGTTCGGCCCGGAGTCCGCGATTTCCCGGCCTCACTCTCACAGAGGGGCAAAGTTTTCCTGAAAAGGGGCCATGCACGCACACTTACTCATCTTTGAGACACTGTCCCTCCACGCAGGTCTGTGTTTCTGCCTGTTCTGAGTGCGTTCCGATGGTGGAGGCCCGCCCGGAGGCCGCGATTTCCCGGCCCCCTCTGACAGAAGGGCAAAGTTTGCTCTGAAAAAAGGGCCACGCGGAAACGCACAGTCCTCTTTGAGACGCTCTCCCTCCACGCAGGCTTCCGTTTCTGCCATCACCGAGTGCGTTACGACGGTCAGAGGCCAGCCCGAAGGCCAGGATTTCCCGGCCCCACCGTGACAGAGAGGCAAAAGTTGCCCGGAAGCTAGGACGAAGCACGCGCACATAGTCCTCTTTGAGAAGCTGTCCTTCGCGCAGGCCTCCGTTTCCGTCGGTTCTGAGCTCATTCCGACGGTCGGAGGCGTGCCTGGAGGCCGCGATTTCCCGGACTCACCCTGACAGAGGCCCAAAAGTTGCCCCGAAAAGAGGGCCACACGGGCACACCTAGTCCTCTTTGAGACGCTGTCCTTCCACGCAGGCCTCCGTTTCAGCCCTTTCCGAAGGCGTTCCCACGGTCTGAGGCCGCGACTTCTTGGCTCCACCCTGACAAAGGGCCAAAAGTTGCCCTGAAAAGAGGGTGACGCGGACACACCTAGTCCTCTTTGAGATGGTGTCCCTCCGCGCAGGACTCCGTTTTCGCTTGTTCTGAGCGCGTTCCGACGGTTGGACGTATGCCCGGAGGCCGTGATTTCCCGGCCCCACTCTGACAGAGGGGCAAAAGTTGCCCCAAAAAGAGGGTGACGCGGACACACCTAGTCCTCTTTGAGATGCTGTCCCTCTGCGCAGGCCTCCGTTTCCGCCCATTCCGAGAGCGTTCCGACGGTCGGAAGCACGCCCGGAGGCCCTGATTTCCCGGCCCCAGTCTGACAGAGGGGCAAAGGTTGCCCCGAAATGAGGGCGACGCGCGCGCACCTAGTTTTCTTTGAGATGCTGTCCCTCGCTCAGGACTCCGTTTCAGCGCGTTTGGAGCGCGTTCCGACGGTCGGAGCCCCCCCCGAAGGCCGGGATTTCCCGGCCCCACGCTGACAGAGGGCCAAAAGTTTCCCTGAAAAGAGGGTGACACGGACACAGCTAGTCCCTTTGAGACGCTGAGCCTCCGCGCAGGAATCCGTTTCCACCCGTTCCGAGGGCGTACCAACGGTCGGATGCCCGCCCAGAGGCCGTAATTTTCCCGCTCCACCCTTACAAAGGGGCAAACGTTGCCCCGAAAAGAGGGCCACGTGAACACACCTAGTCCCCTTTGAGACGCTGTCCCTCCATGCAGGCCACTGTTTCTGCCCGTTCTGAGCACGTTCCGACGGTCGGAGGACTGCCCGGAGGTCGCGATTTCCCGGCCCACCCTGACAGGGGGGCAAAATGTGCCCCGAAAAGAGGGCCAGGTGGACACACCTGTCCCTCTTTGAGACGCTGTCCCTCCACCCAGGCCTCCGTTTCCGCCCATTCCGAGCGCGTTCCGACGGTCGGAGTCCCGCCTGGAGGCTGCGAGTCACCGGGCCCACCCTGACAGAGGGGCAAAATTTGCCCCGAAAGGGGGGAGACGCGCGAGTACCTAGTTTTCTTCGAGACGCTGTCCCTCCGCGCAGGCCTCCTTTTCTGCCGGTACCGAAGGTGTTTCGACGGTCGGAGGCCCGCCCGAAGGCTGCGATTTCCCTGCCCCACCCTGACAGAGAGGCAAAAGTTAACCAAAAAGAGGGAGAAGCGTACACACCTAGTCCTCTTTGAGACGCTGTCCCGCCGCGCAGGCCTCCCTTTCCGCATTTTCTGAGCGCGTTCCGACGGTCGGAGGCCCGCACAAAAGGCCGCGATTTCCTTGTCCCAAACTGACAGAGGGGCAAAAGTTTCCCCGAAAAGAGGGCCACGTGGACACACCTAGTCCTCTTTGAGACGCTGTCCCTCCGCGCAGGCCTCCATTTCCGCCCATTCCGAGCGTGTTCCAAAGGGCGGATGCCCGCCCTGGGGCAGTGATTTCCTGGCCCCACTCTGACAGAGGGGCAAAACTTATCCCGAAATGAGGGCCACGTGGACACACCTAGTCTTCTTTGAGATTGTGTCCCTCCGTGCAGGACTCCGTTTCTGCGCGTTCCGAGCGTGTTCCACGTTCGGATGCAAGCCTGGAGGCTGCGATTTCCCGGCCCCACCCTGACAGAGGGGCAAAAGTTGCCCCGAAAAGTGGGCCACGCGGACAAACCCAGTCCTCTTTGAGACGCTCTCCCTACACGCAGGCCTCCGTTTCTGCCCTTATTGAGGGCATTCCGACAGTCGGAGGCCCGCTCAGAGGCTGCGATTTCCCAGCCTCACCCTGACAGATAGGCAAGACTTGCCCCGAAAAGAGGGCGACGTGGACATACCTAGTTCTCTTTGAGACGCTGTCCCTCCACACAGGCTTCCATTTCCGCCCGTTCCGAGAGCGTTCCCACGGTCTGAGGCCCGCCCGGAGGCCGGGATTTCCCGGGTCCACACTGACAGAGGGGCAAAAGTTGCCAGGAAAACAGGGCGATGCACGCGCCTAGTCCTCTTGGAGGCTCTGTCCCTCCGCACGGGCCTCCATTTCTGCCCATACCGAGTACGTTACGACAGCCGGAGGCCCGCCCAAAGGCCGGGATTTCCCGGCCCCACCCTGAAAGAGAGGCAAAAGTTGCCGGGAAAACAGGGCGAAGTGCGCGTACTTAGTCCTCTTTGAGACGCTGTCCTTCGCGCAGCCCTCTTTTCTGCATGTTCCGAGTGCGTTCCGATGGTCGGAGGTCCGCCCGGACGCCGCTATTTCCCAGCCCCACCCTGACAGAAAGGAAAAAGTTGCCCCGAAAAGAGGGACACAAGGACACAACTAGTCGTATTTGGGGTCGTTTTCCTCCGCGCAGGACTCCGTTTCCGCCTGTACCGACCGCGTTTCTACGGTCGGAGGCCCGCCTGAAGGCTGCGATTTCCCAGCCCCACCCTGAAAGCGAGGCAAAAGTTGCCCCGAAAAGAGGGACAAGCGGATACACCTAGTCATCTTTGAGACGCTGTCCCTCCAAGTAGGCCTCCGTTTCTGCCCACTCCGAGTGCGTTCCGATGGTTCAGGCCCGCCTGGAGGCCACAAGTTCCCAGCCCCACCATGACAGAGGGGCAAAAGATGCTCCAAAAAGAGGACGACGCGGAAAACCTAGTCTTTTTTGAGACGCTGTCCCTCATGCAGGCACCGTTTCCGCCCGTTAAGTGTGCGTTCCGACAGTCGGAGGCCCGCCCGGAAGCCGCGAATTCCAGCCCCACCCTGACAGAGGGGCAAAAGTTGCCCCGAAAGGTGGGTGATGCACGCACACCTAGTTTTCTTTGAGAGGCTGTCCCTCCGCACAGCCCTCCGTTTCCGCCCGTTCTGAGTGGGTTCTGACGGTCGGAGGCCCGCCCGGGAGCTGCGATTTCCCGGCCCCACGCTGACAGAGGGGCAAAAGTTCCCAAGAAAAGAGGGCCACGTCGACACACCTTATCCTCTTTGAGTTGCTGTCCCTCCGTGCAGGACTCCGTTTCCGCCCATTCCGAGCGCTTTCCGACGGTCGGAGGCCCGCCCTGGGGCCGCGATTTCCCGGCCCCACTCTGACAGAGGGGCAAACGTTGCTCCGAGAAGAGGGCCACACGGACACACCTAGTCCTCTTTGAGACGCTGTCCCTCATGCAGGCCTCCGTTTCCGCCCGTTCCGAGTGCGTTCCGACGTTCGGAGGCCCGCCCGGAAGCTGCGATTTCCTGGCCCCAGCCTGACAAAGAGGAAAAAGTTGCCCCTAATTGAGGGGGAAGCAGACACAACTGGTCCTCTTTGAGACACTGTCCCACCGCGTAGGCCTTCATTACCGCCCATTCCGAGCGCGTTCCAATGGACGGGGCCCGCCCTGGGGCCGCTATTTCCCGGCCCCACTCTGCCAGAGGGGCAAAAGTTGCCAAGAACAGAGGGCCACGTGGACACAGCTTGTCCTCTCTGAGTTGCTGTCCCTCCGCGCAGGACTCCGTTTCGGCCTGTTACATGCGCGTTCCACGTTCGGATGCATGCCTGGACGCCGCGATTTCCGGACCGAACCATGATAGTGCGGCAAAAGTTGCCCCAAATATAGGGCGACGCGGAAAGCCTAGTCCTCTTTGAGACGCTGTGCCTCTTGCAGCCCTCAGTTTCCGCCCGTCCGAGTGCGTTCCGATGGACGGAGGCCCGGCCGGAGTCCGCGATTTCCCGGCCCCATGCTGACAGAGGGGCAAAAGTTGCCCCGAAAGGGGAGTGATGCACGCGCACCTAGTTTTCTTTGAGACGCTGTCCCTCCGCGCAGGCCTCCATTTCCGCACGTTCTGAGCACGTTCCGTCAGTTGGAGGCCCGCCCGGGGGCCGCGATTTCCCAGCCCCACTCTGACATAGATGCAAAAGTTGCCCCAAAAAGAGCGCCAAGCGGACACACCTAGTATTCTTTGAGACGCTGTCCCTCCGTACAGGCCTCCGTTTCTGCCTGTACCAACCTCGTTTCGACGGTCGGACGCCCGCCCAAAGGCCGCAATTTCCTGGCCCCAACCTGACAGAGGGGCAAAAGTTGCCCCGAAATGAGGGTGATGTGGACACACCTAGTCCTCTTGGAGACGCTGTCCCTCGCGCAGGCCTCCGTTCCCGCCCATTCCGAGCGCGTTCCGATGGTCGGAGGCCCACCCAGGGGCCACGATTTCCCAGCCCCACCCTGACAGACGCCCAAAAGTTTCCCAAAAATAGGGTGACGCGGACACACCTACTCCCCTTTGAGACGCTGTCCCTCCAAGCAGAAATCCGTTTCTGCCCGTTCCGAGCGTGTTCCGACGGTCGGAGGCCTGCCCGAAGGCCAGGATTTCCGGGCCCCACCGTGACAGAGAGGCAAAAGTTGCCCGAAAAACAGGGCGAAGCGAGCGTACCTAGTCCTCTTTGAGAAGCCGTCCTTCGCGCAGGCCTCCATTTCCGCCCGTTACGAGCGCGTTCCGACGGTCGGAGGATGGCCCGGAGGCCACGATTTCCCGGCCCCACCCTGACAGAGGCCCAAAAGTTGCACCGAAAAGAGGGCCGCACGGACACACCTGGTTCCATTGGAGATGCAGGTCCTCGCGTAGGCCTCCGTTTCTGCCCATTCCGAGCGCGTTCCAACAATCGGAGACCAGCCCAGAGGCCGCGACTTCCCGGCTCCACCCTGACAGAGGGGCAGAAGTTGCCTGGAAAACAGGGAGATGCACGCACCTAGTCACCTTTGAGACTCTGTCCCTCCTCGTAGGAATTTGTGCCCGCCGTTCCGAGTGCCTTCTGACGGTCGGAGGACCGCCCCGAGGCTGAGATTTCCCGGCCCCACCCTGACAGAGGCCCAAAAGTTGCCCCGGAAAGAGGGCCACACGGACACACCTAGTTCCTTTGGAGACGCAGTCCCTCGCGCAGGCCTACATTTCCGCCCGTTACGAGCGCATTTCACGGTCGGAGGCCCTCCCGGATCCGCGATTTTCCAGCCCCACCCTGACAGAGGGACAAAAGTTACCCCGAAAAGAGGGTGACGCGGACACACCTTGTCCCCTTTGAGACCCTGTCCCTCCGCGCAGGAATCTGTTTCCACCCGTTCCGAGTGCATTCCGACGGTCGGATGCCCTCCCAGAGGCCGCGATTTCCCGGCCCCACCCTGACAGAGGGACAAAAGTTACCCCGAAAAGAGGGTGACCCGGACACACCTTGTCCCCTTTGAGACCCTGTCCCTCCGCGCAGGAATCTGTTTCCACCCGTTCCGAGTGCGTTCCGACGGTCGGATGCCCTCCCAGAGGCCGCGATTTCCCGGCCCCACCCTGACAGAGGGACAAAAGTTACCCCAAAAAGAGGGTGACGTGACACACCTAGTCCCCTTTGAGACGCTATCCCTCCGCGCAGGAATCCGTGTCCACCCGTTCCTAGCATGTTCCGACGGTCGGAGGCCAGCCCGGAGTCCGCGATTTCCCGGCCCCACCCTGACAGAGGGGCAAAAGTTGCCCCGAAAAGAGGGCGACGCGGACACACCTAGTCCTTTTTGAGACGCTGTCCCTCCGCGCAGGCCTCCGTTTCGACCCTTTCCGAGCACATTGCGACGGCTGGAGGCCCGCCCGGAGGCTGCGATTTCCCGGCCCAACCCTGTAGTGGGGCTAAAGTTGCCCCGAAAACAGGGGGAAGTGCGCGCACCTAGTCCTGTTGGAGAAACTGCCCTCCGCGCAGGCCTCCGTTTCCGCTTGTTCTGAGCGCGTTCCGATGGTAGGACGTATGCCCGGAGGACATGATTTCCCGGCCCCACTCTGACAGAGGGGCAAAAGTTGCCCCAAAAAGAGGGTGACACGGACACAACTAGTCCTCTTTGAGATGCTGTCCCTCTGCGCAGAAATCCTTTTCTGCCCGTTCCGAGTGCGTTCCAACGGTCGGATGCCCGCCCAGAGGCCACAATTTTCCGCCTCCACCCTTACAGACGGACAAACGTTTCCCCGAAAAGAGGGCCACGTGGACACAACTAGTCCTCTTTGAGACGCTGTCCCTCCGCGCAGGCCTCCGCTTCCGCCCGTTCCGAGCACGTTCCGATGGTCGGAGGCCCGCCCGGAGGCCGCGATCGCCCGGCCCCACCCTGACAGTGGGGCTAAAGTTGCCCCGAAAAGAGGGCCACGCGGACACACCTAGTCCTCTTTGAGATGCTGTCCCTCCGTGCAGGCCTCCGTTTCCGCTTGTTCTGAGCGCGTTCCGATGGTCAAACTTCCGCCCAGAGGCCGGGATATCCCGGCCCCACCCTGACAGAAGCCCAAAAGTTATCCAAAACTGGGGTGACACGGACACACCTAGTTCCCTTTGAGACGCTGTCCCTCCACGCAGAAATCCGTTTCCGTTCGTTCTGAGCTCGTTCCGACGGTCGGAGTTCCGCCCGGAGGCCGCGATTTCCCGGCCCCACCGTGACAGAGGCCCAAAAGTTGACCCGAAAAGAAGGCCACGCGGACACACCTAGTCCTCTTTGAGATGCTGTCCTTCCACGCCGGCCTCCGTTTCTGCCCGTTCCGTACGCGTTCCCACGGTCTGAGTCCCCCCCGGAGGCCAGGATTTCCCGGTTCCACCCTGACAGAGGGGCAAAAGTTGCCCCGAAAAGAGGGCCACACGGACACACCTCGTTCTCTTAGAGACGCAATCCCTCACACATGCCTCCCTTTCCGCCCATCCCGAGCGCATTCCGACGGTCGGACGTCTGCCCAGAGGTCGCAATTTTCCGGCACCACCCTGACAGAAGCCCAAAAGTTTCCCAAAAATAAGGTGACGCGGACACCCATAGTCCCCTTTGAGACGCTGTCCCTCCGCGCAGAAATCCTTTTCTGCCCGTTCTGAGTGCATTCCGACGGTCGGAGACCAGTCCGGGGGCCGCGAATTCCTGGCTCCACCCTCACAGAGGGGCAAAAGTTGCCCGGAAAACAGGGAGATGCACGAAACTAGTCACCTTTGAGAAACTGTCCCTCCGCGCAGGAATCTGTGCCCGCCGTTCCAAGGGCGTTCCGACGGTCGGAGGACCGCCCAGAGGCCGCGATTTCCCGGCTCCACCCTGACAGAGGGGAAAGAGTTGCCCCGAAAAGTGAGCCACGCGGACACGCCTAATCCTCTTTGAGCATCGGTCCCTCGCGCAGGCCTCCGTTTCCGCCCTTACAGAGCACGTTTCGACGGTCGGAGGCCCACCCGGATCCGCAACTTCCCGGCCTCACCCTGACAGTGGGGCTAAAGTTGCCCCGAACACAGGGGGAAGTGCGCTTACCTAGTCCTCTTGGAGAAACTGCCCTCCGCGCAGGCCTCCGTTTCCGCTTGTTCTGAGCGCGTTCCGACGGTCGGACGTACACCCGGAGGCCCTGATTTGCTGGCCCCAGTCTGACAGAGGGGCAAAGGTTGCCCCGAAAAGAGGGCAACGCGCGCGCACCTAGTCCTATTTGAAACGCTGTCCCTCACTCAGGCCTCCGTTTCAGCCCGTTCCAAGTGCGTTCTGACGGTCGGAGGACCACCCGGAGGCCGCGATTTCCCGGCCCCACCCCGACAGAGGGACAAAAGTTGCCCCGAAAGGGAGGAGACGCACGTGCATCTAGTTTTCTTTGCGACGCTGTCCCGCCGCGCAGGCGTCCGTTTCCGCGTGTTCCGTTCGCGTTCCGATGGTCGGAGGCCCACCCAGAGGCCGCGATTTCCCGGCCCCACCCTGACAAAGGGGAAAAGTTGCCCCGAACAGAGGTCCACGCGGACACACCAAATCCTCTTTGAGAAGCTGTCCCGCTGCGCAGGCCTCCGTTTCCGCGTGTTCCGTTCACTTTCCGACGGTCGGAAGCCCGAATAGAGGGCCACACGGACACACCTAGTCCTCTTTGAGACTCTGTCCCTCCACCCAGGCCTCCGTTTCCGCCCATTCCGAGCGCGTTCCGGCAGTCAGAGTCCCGCCCGGAGGCTGCGAATTCCCGGCCCCACTCTGACAGACGGGCAAAAGTTGCTCCGAAAACAGGGCGACGCGCGCACAACTAGTCCTCTTTCAGACGCTGTCCCTCACGCAGGCCCTCGTTTCCACCCGTTCCGAGAGCGTTCCGACGTTTGGAGGCACACCCGGAGGCCGCGATTTCCTAGCCGAACCCTGACAAAGGTGAAAACTTGCCCAGAAAGGGGGGAGACGCACGCACACATAGTTTTCTTTGAGACGCTGTCCCTCCGCACAGGGCTCCGTTTCTGCCTGTACCGACCGCATTTCGACGGTCGGAGGACCGCCCGAAGGCTGCGATTTCCCGGCCGCACCCTGGCAGAGAGGCAAAATTAACCCAAAAAGAGGGAGAAGCGTACACGTCTCGTCCTCTTTGAGACGCTGTCCCACCGCACAGGCCTCCGTTTCCGCTTGTTCCAAGCGCGTTCCACGTGCGGCTGCAAGCCCGGAAGCTGCGATTTCCCGGCCCCACCCTGACATAGGGGCAAAAGTTGCCCCGAAAAGAGGGCCACGCGGACACACCTAGTCCTCTGTGAGATGCTGTCCCTACACGCAGGCCTCCGTTTCTGCCTGTACCGACCGTGTTTCGACGGTCGGAGGCCCGCCGAAGGCAGCGATTTACCGGCCCCACCGTGAGAGAGAGGAAAAAGTTGCCCCGAATTGAGGGAGAAGCAGACACAGCTAGTCCTCTTTGAGAGGCTGTCCCACTGCGCAGGCCTCCATTACCACCCATTCCGAGCGCGTTCCGATGGACGGGGCCCGCCCGAAGGCTGCGATTTCCGGGCCCCACTCTTACAGAGGGGCAAAATTTGCCCCAAAAAGAGGGCCACGCGGACACACCTAGTCTTCTTTGAGATGGTATCCCTCCGTGCAGGCCTCCATGTCCGCCCATTCCGAGCGCGTTCCGACAGTCGGAGTCCCGCCCGGAGGCCGCGACTTCCTGGCTCCACCCTGACAGAGCGGCAAAATTTGCCCGGAAAACAGGGAGATGCACGCACCTAGTCACCTTTGAAACGCTGTCCCTCCGCGTAGGAATCTGTGCCCTCCGTTCCGAGTGCGTTCCGACGGTCTGAGACCCGCCCTGAGGCCGGGATTTCCCGGCTCCACCCTGACAGAGGGGCAAAAGTTGCCCCCAAAAGAGAGCCACATGGACACACCGCTTCTCTTGGAGACGCGGTCCCTCGCGCAGGGCTCGGTTTCCTCCCATTCCGAGCGTGTTCCACGTCCGGATGCAGACCCAGAGGCTGAGATTACCCGCCCCCACCATGACAGAAGGGCAAAAGTTCCCCCAAAAAGAGGGCCACGCAGACACACCTAGTCATCCTTTAGATGATGTCCCTCCACGCAGGCCACCGTTTCTTTCCGTTCCGAGAGCGTTCCGACGGTCGGATGCCTGCCCGGAGGCCCCAATTTCCTGTCCCCATGCTGACTCAGGGGCAAAAGTTGTCCCAAAAAGAGGGCCACACAGACACAACTGGTTCTCTTAGAGACGCAGTCC
>NW_025335777.1:42577-65197 GCF_004798865.1 Varanus komodoensis
GGCCTCCGTTTCTGCCCATTCCCAGTGCGTTCTGACAGTCGGAGACCAGCCCGGAGGCCGTGACTTCCCGGCTCCACCCTGACAGGGGCAAAAGTTGCCCAGAATACAGGGCGATGCATGCAACTAGTCCTCTTGGAGACGCTGTCCCTCCGCGCACGCCTCCGTTTCTGCCCATACCGAGCGCGTTACGACAGTCGGAGGCCCACCCGAAGGCCGGGATTTCCCAGCCCCACCCTGACAGAGAGGAAAAAGTTGCCCGTAAGACAGGGCAAAGCGCGCACACTTAGTCCTCTTGGAGAAGCGGTCGCTCCGCGTGGGCCTCCGTTTCTTCCATTCCGAGCGCGTTCCGACGGTTGCAGGTCCGCCCGGAAGCCAAGATTTCCCAGCCCCACCCTGACAGAGGCCCAAAAGTTTCCCCAAAAAGAGCGTGACGCGGACACACCTAGTCCCCTTTGAGACACTGTCCCTCCGCGCAGGAATCCGTTTCCGCCCTTTCCGTGCGCGTATCGACGGTCGGAGGCCCGCCCAGTGACCCCGATTTCCCGGCCCCACCCTGACAGAGGTCCAAAAGTTGCCCTGAAAAGAGGGCCACGCGGACACTCACATTCCTCTTGGAGACGCAGTCCCTCGCGCAGTCCTCAGTTTCAGCCCATTCTGGGTGCGTTCCGAAAGTTGGAGACCTGCCCGGAGGCCGCGACTTCCCGGCCCAACCCTGACAGAGAGGCAAAAGTTGCCCCGAAATGAGGGAGACATGGACACACCTAGTCCTCTTTGAGACGCTTTCCGTCCGGGCAGACCTCCATTTCCGGGTGTTCCGAGCGCGTTCCGATGGTCAGAGGCCCGCCCAGAGGCCGCTATTTCCCGGCCCCAGCCTGACATAGGGGCAAAAGTTGTCCCGAATGCGGGGCAAATCGGACAAACCTAGTCCTCTTTGAGACGCTGTCCCACCACGCAGTCCTCAGTTTCCGCCCATTCCGAGGGCGTTTCGACGGTCAGAGGCCCGCCCGTAGGCCGCGAGTTCCCGGCCCCACCATGACAGAGGGGCAAACGTTGCCCCAAAAAGAGGGCGATGTGGAAAACCTAATCCTCTTTGAGACGCTGTCCCTCCGCGCAGGCCTCCATTTCAGCCCGTGCCGGTCGCGTCTCCACGGTCGGAGGCTTGCCCCGAGGCCGCGATTTCCCGGCCCCACCCTGACAGAGGGGCAAAAGTTGCCCCGAAAAGAGGGCCACGCAGACACACCAAGTCCTCTTTGAGACGCTATTATTACACGCACCGCACCATTCCCGCCCGTTCCGAGCACCTTCTGACGGACGGAGTCCCACCCGGAGGCCGGGATTTCCCGGCCCCCCCGACAGAGGGGCAAAAGTTGCCCTGAAAGAGGTGGCACGGACACACCAAGTCCTCTTGGAGACCCTGTCCCTCCACGCAGGCCTCTGTTTCTGCCCTTACCAAGCATGTTCCAACAGTCAGAGGCCCCCCCCAGAGGCTGCGATTTCCCGGACCTACCCTGACAGAAGGGAAAAAGTTGCCCCGAAAAGAGGGCCACACGGACACACCTAGTCCTCTTTGAGACGCTGTCCCTCCGGGCAGGGTTCCGTTTCTGCCCGTACCGAGCGCGTTCCGACGGTCGGACACCTGCCCTGGGGCCGCGATTTCCCAGCCCCACTCTGACAGAGGGGCAAAAGTTGCTCCGAGAAGATGGCCACGCGGACACTCATAGTCCTCTTTGAGACGCTGTCCTTCCGTGCAGGCTTCCGTTTCTGCCCTTTCCGAGCGAGTTCCGACGGTCGGAGGCCCGCCCGGAGGCCGCGATTTTCCGTCCCCACCCGGACAGAGGGGCAAAAGCTGCCCGGAAAACAGGGCGATGCACGCACCTAGTCCTCTTGGAGACGCTGTCCCTCCGTACGGGCCTCCCTTTCTGCCCGTTCTGAGCACTTTCGGATGGTCGGAGTCCCGCCCAGAGACCACGATTTCCCGGCTCCACTCTGAAAGAGGGCCACGCGGACAGATCTAGTCCTGTTTGAGACGCTGTCCTTCATGCAGGCCTCCGTTTTTGCCCGTTCCGAGGGCGTTCCGACGGTCTAAGGCCCGCCCGGAGGCCTGGATTTCCCGGCTCCACCTTGACAGAGGGGCAAAAGTTGCCCGGAAAACAGGGCAATGCACGCAACTTGTCCTCTTACAGATGCTGTCCCTCCGCGCAGGCCTCCGTTTCTGACCATACCGAGCGCGTTACCACAGTCGGAGGCCCGCCCGAAGGCCGGGATTTCCCGGCCCCCCCCCCGACAGAGAGGCAAAAGTTGCCCCGAAAACAGGGTGAAGCGTGCGCACCTAGTCCTCTTGGAGTAATAGTCGCTCCGCGCTGGCCTCCGTTTCCTCCATTCCGAGTGCGTTCCGACGGTCGGAGGACCGTACGGAGGCCACGATTTCCCAGCCCCACCCTGACAGAGGCCCAAAAGTTTCCCAAAAAAGAAGGTAACGCGGACACACCTACTCCCCTTTGAGACGCTGTCCCTCCGTGCAGGAATCCGTTTCTGCCCGTTCCGTGCGCGTTCCGACTGTCGGAGGCCCGCCCAGAGGCCGCAATTTCCCGGCCCATCCCTGACGGAGGTCCAAAAGTTGCCCCGAAAAGAGGGCCCCCCGTTACAAGCACGTTACGATGGTCGGAGGCTTACCCAGGGGCTGCGATTTCCCAGGCCCACGCTGACAGTGGGGCAAACGTTGCCCCGAAAACAGGGTGACGCGCGTCCACCTAGTCCTCTGGGAGATGCTGTCCCTCCGCGCAGGCATCCGTTTCTGCCCATACCGAGCACGTTCCAACGGTCGGAGTCCCGCCCCAAGGCCGCGATTTCCCGGCCCCACCCTGACAGAGGTCCAAAAGTTGCCCCAAAAAGAGGGCCACGCGGACACACATAGTCCTCTTGGAGACGCAGTCCCTCGCGCAGGCCTCCGTTTCCGCCCATTCCAAGTGCATTCCGACAGTCGGAGACCCGCCTGGAGGCCACGACTTACCGGCCCGACCCTGACAGAGAGGCAAAAGATGCCAGGAAAAAAGGGAGAAGCGCGCGGACTTAGTCCTTTTTGAGACGGTGTCTTTCGTGCAGGCCTCCTTTTCTGCCTGTTCCGAGCGCGTTACGATGGTCGGAGGACCGACCGGGGGCCGCGATTTCCCGGCCCCACCCTGACAAAGGCCCAAAAGTTTCCCCAAAAAGAGGGTGATGTGGGCACACTTAGTCCCCTTTGAGACGCTCTCCCTCCGCGCAGAAATCCGTTTCCGCCAATTCCGTGCACGTTCCGACATTCGGAGGCCAGCCCAGAGGCCACGATTTCCCGGCCTCACCCCAACAGAGGCCCAAACCTTTCCCCAAAAAGAGGGTGACCCTTACAAACCTAGGCTCCTTTGAGACGCAGTCCCTCCGCGCAGGCCCCTGTTTCTGCCCGTTCTGAACACGTTCCGACGGTCGGAGGACCGTCCGGAGGTCGCGATTTCCCAGCCTACCCTGACTGAGTGCCAAAAGTTGCCCCGAAAAGAGGGGGATGTGGTAGCACCTAGTCCTCTTGGAGACGCTGTCCCTTTGCGGCGGCCTCCATTTCCGCTTGTTCTGAGCACGTTCCGACGGTCAGGGTTCTGCCCGGAGTCCGAGATTTCCCGGCCCCACACTGACAGAGGGGCAAAAGTTGCTCCAAAGAAAGGGCCACGCGGACACACATAGTCCTCTTTGAGACGCTGTCCTTACGCGCAGGTCTCCGTTTCTGTCTGTCCTGAGGGCGTTCCGACGGTCGGAGGCCCTCCCGGAGGCCGCGATTTCCCGGCCCCACCCTGACAGATGCCCCAAAGGTGCCCCGAAAAGACGGCCACACGGACACAGCTGGTTCGCTTGCAGACGCAGTCCATCGCGCAGGCCTCCGTTTCCGCCAAACCGAGCGCGTTACAACGGTCGGAGTCCAGCCCGAAGGACAGGATTTCACGGCCCAACCCTGACAGAGAGGCAAAAATTGCCCTGAAAAGGGGCCATGCACGCGCACTTACTCCTCTTTGAGACGCTGTCCCTCCACGCAGGCCTCCGTTTCTGACTGTTCCGAGAGCGTTCCGACGGTCGGAAGCCCGCCCAGAGGCCGCGATTTCCCGGCCCCACCCTGACAGAGGCCCAACAGTTGCCCCAAAAAGAGGGTGAAGCGGACACACCTAGTCCTCTTTGAGATGCTGTCCCTTGCGCAGGCCTCCATTTCCACCCGTTCAGAGCACGTTCCGACGGTCGGAGGTCCGCCCGGATCCGCGATTTCCCGGCCACACCCTGACAGAGGGCCAAAAGTTGCCCAGAAAAGAGGGTGACGCGGACAAACCTCGTCCTCTTTGAGATGCTGTCTCTCCGTGCGGGCCTCCGTTTCCGCTTGTTCTGAGCACGTTCCGATGGTCGGACGTCCTCCCGGATGCCACGATTTCCCGGCCCCACTCTGACAGAGGGGAAAAAATTGCCCAGAAAAGAGGGTGACGAGGACACACCTAGTCCCCTTTGAGACACTGTCCCTCTGCGCAGGTATCCGTTTCCACCCGTTCCGAGTACGTTCTGACGGTCGGATGCCCACCCAGAGGCCGCGATTTCCCGGCTCCACCATGACAGAGGCCCAAAACTTGCCCCGAAAAGAGGGTAACGCCGACACACCTAGTCCACTTTTAGACGCTGTCCCTCCACGCAGGCCTCTGTTTCTGCCTGTTCTGCGCACGTTCCGACGGTCGGAGACTTGCCCGGAGGCCGTGATTTCCCGGCCCCACGCTGACAGTGGGGCAAAAGTAGCCCCGAAAACAGGGTGACGCGCGTGCACCTAGTCCTCTTGGAGGCGCTGTCCCTCACGCAGGCATCCATTTCCGCCCATTCTGAGCGCGTTCAAACGGTCAGAGGCCCGCCCGGTGACCACGATTTCCTGGCCCCAGCCTGACAGAGGGGCAAAAGTTGCCCCGAAAAGGGGCCATGCACGGACACTTACTCCTGTTTGAGACGCTGTCCCTCCACGCAGGCCTCCGTTTCTGCCTGTTCTGAGTGCGTTCCGACGGTCAGAGGCCCACCCAGAGGCCACGATTTCCCGGCCCCACTCTGACAGAGTGGCAAAAGTAGCCCCGAAAACAGGGTGACGGGCGTCCACCTAGTCCTCATGGAGGCGCTGTCCCTCGCACAGGCTCCCGTTTCCGTCAGTTCCGAGCACGTTTCGATGGTCGGAGGCCCGCATGGACGCCGCGATTTCCCGGCCCCACCCTGACAGAGGCCCAAAAGTTTCTCCAAAAAGAGGGTGACGCGGACACACCTAGTCCTCTTTGAGACGCTGTCCCTCCGCGCAGGCCTCCATTTCCGCCCATTCCGAGCCCGTTCAAACGGTCAGAGGCCCGCCTGGTGACCGCAATTTCCTGGCCCTGCCTGACAGAGGGGCAAAGGTTGCCCCGAAAAGAGGGTCACGCGGGCATACCTAGTCCACTTTGAGACGCTGTCCCTTTGCGCAGGCCTCCGTTTCAGTCCATTCTTAGAGCGTTCCGACGGTCGGAGGCCCGCCCAGAGGCCGCGATTTCCCAGCCCCACTCTGACAGAGGGGCAAAATTTGCCCCGAAAAGAGGGCCACGCGGACACACCTAGCCTTCTTTGTGATGGTGACCCTCCGCGCAGGACTCCGTTTACGCCCATTCTGAGCGCCTTCCATGTTCTGATGCAGGCCCGGAGGCTGCGATTTCCCGGTCCGACCCTGACAGACGGGAAAAATTTGCCCTGAAAACGGGCCACACGGACACACCTAGTCCTCTTTGAGACCCTGTCCCTCATGCAGGCCTCTGTTTCCGCCCGTTCCGAGTGCATTCCGACGGTCGGAGGCCCGCCCGAAAGCCGCGATTTCCAGACCCCACCCTGACAGAGGGGCAAAAATTGCCCCGAAAAAAGGGCGACGCGCGAGCACCAAGTCCTCTTTTAGACGCTGTCCCTACACGCAGGCCACCGTTTCTGCCTTTACCGAACGCGTTCCGACAGTCAGAGGTCCGCTCAGGTGCTGCGATTTTCCAGCCCCACCCTGACAGATGGGCAAGAGTTGCCCTGAAAAGAGGGCGGTGCGGACATACATAGTTCTCTTTGAGACGCTTTCGTTCCAAGCAGGCCTCCGGTTCCGTCCGTTCCGAGTGCGTTCTGATGGTCGGAGGCCTGACCGGAGGCCGCGATTTTCTGTTCCACCTTGACAGAGGGGCAAAAGTTGCCCCGAATACAGGGGGACGCGGACAAACCTAGTCCTGTATGAGATGTTGTCCCTCCGCGTAGGCCTCCGTTTCCGCCAATTCCGTGCGTATTCTGACGGTTGGAGGCCCGCACGGGGCCCGCGATTTCCCGGCCCCAATCTGACAGAGGGGCAAAAGTTGCCCCAAAAAGAGGGCTACGCGGACACACCTAGTCTTCTTTGAGACGCTGTCCGTCCGCGCAGGCCTCCGTTTCTGCCTGTACCGACCGCGTTTCGACGGTCGGAGGCCCACCCGAAGGCTGCGATTTCCCGGCCCCACCCTGACAGAGAGGCAAAAGATTCCCGAATAGAGGGAGAAGCGGACACACCTAGTCCTCTTTGAGACTCTGTCCCACGGCGCAGGCCTCCAATTCCGCCCATTCCGAGCACGTTCCGACAGACGGGGCCAGCCCTTGGGCCGCGATTTCCCGGCCCCATACTTACAGAGGGGCAAAATTTGCCCCAAAAAGAGGGCCACGCGGACACACCTAGTCTTCTTCGAGATGGAGTCCCTCCTCGCAAGACTCCATTTCCGCCCGTTCCGAGCGCGTTCCACGTTCGGAGGCCCGCCCGAAGGCTGCGATTTCCCGGCCCCACCCTGAAAGAGGGGCAAAAGTTGCCCCGAAAAGAGGGAGAAGCGGATTCACCTAGTCATCTTTGAGACGCTGTCCCTCCAAGCAGGCCTCTATTTCTGCCCACTACGAGCGCGTTACGACGGTTGGAGGCCCGCCCGGAGGCCGCGAGTTCCAAGCCCCACCCTGACAGAGGGGCAAATTTGCCCCAAAAAGAGGACATGCAGAAAACCTAGTCTTTTTTGAGATGCTGTCCCTCTTGCAGGCCTCCGTTTCCGCCCGTTCCGAGTGCGTTCCCACGTTCAGAGGCCTGCCCCGGAGCCGTGATTTCCCGGCCCCACCCTGACAGAAGGGGAAAAGTTGCCCCGAAAGGGGGGAGACGCACGCGCACCTAGTTTTCTTTGAGACGCTGTCCCGCCGCGCAGGCCTCCATTTCCGCGTGTTCCGTTCGCGTTCCGAAGGTCGGAGGCCCGCCCAGAGGCTGCGATTTCCCTGCCCCAACCTGACAGAGTGGCAAAAGTTGCCACGAAATGAGGGCCACGCGGAAACCTAGTCAACTTTTGGACGCTGTCCCTCCACGCAGGCCTCCATTTCCGCCCATTCCGATCGCGTTCCGACGGTCGGAGGCCCGCCCGGAGGCCGCGATCTCCCAGCTCCACCCTGACAGCGGGGCAAAAGTTGCCCCGAAAAGAGGGACACACGGACACACATAGTCCTCTTTGAGACGCTGTCCCATCAAACAGGCCTCCGTTTCCACGTGTTCCGAGCGCATTCCAATGGTCGGAGGCCCGCCCAAAGGCCGCAATTTCCTCGCCCCAACCTGACAGAGTGGCAAAAGCTGCCCAGAAATGAGGGTGCCGTGGACAAACCTTGTCCTCTTTGAGACGCTGGCCCTCCGCACAGGCCTCCTTTTCCGCCCATTCCGAGCGCGTTCCGACGGTCGGAGGCCTGCCCGAAGGCCGGGATTTCCCGGCCCCACCCTGACAGAGAGGCAAAAGTTGCCCGGGAAACAGGGCGAAGCACGCACACACACCTAGTCATCTTTTAAATGCTGTCCCTCCACGCAGGCCTCCGTTTCTGCCTGTTCCAAGAGCGTTCCAACGGTTGGAAGCCCGCCCGGAGGCCCCAATTTCCCGGGCCCATGCTGACAGAGGGGCAAAAGATGCCCCGAAAGGGGGGCGATGCACGCACACCTAGTTTTCTGTGAGACGCTGTCCCTCCGCGCAGGCCTCCTTTTCCGCCCGTTCCGAGCAAGTTCCGAAGGGATTTCCCGGCCCCACTCAGACAGATTGGCAAAAGTTGCCCGGAAAACAGGGCGACGCGAGCACCTGCTCCTCTTTGAGGCGCTGCCCCTTCGCGCAGGCCTCCGTTTCGGCCGTTCCGAGAGCGTTCCGATGGTCGGAGGCCCGCCCGGAGGCCGCGATTTCCCGGCCCCACTCTGACAGAGGGGCCAAAGTTGCTCCGAGAAGAGGGCCACGCGGACACACATAGTCGTATTTGAGACGCTGTCCTTCCACACAGGCCTCCGTTTCTGCCCGTTCCGAGCGCGTTCCGACTGTCGGAGGCGCGCCCGAAAGCCGGGATTTCCCGGCCCCACTCTGACAGAGAGGCAAAAGTTGCCCGAAAACAGGGCGACCCGGGCACCTGCTCCTCTTTGAGGCGCTGTCCCTTCACGCAGGCCTCCGTTTCTGCCCGTTCCGAGAGCGTTCCGACGGTCGGAGGCCCGCCTGGAGGCCGCGATTTACCGGCCCCACGCTGACAGAGGGGCAACATTTGACCTGAAAAGGGGGCGATGCACGCGCACCTAGACCTTTTGAGACGCTGTCCCTTTGCGCAGGCCTCTTTTTCCGCCCATTCCGAGCGCATTCCGGCGGTCGGAGTCCAGCCCGGGGGCCACGATTTCCCGGCACCACCCTGACAGATGGAAAAGACTTGCCCCGAAAAGAGGGCCACACGAACACACCTAGTCTTCTTTGAGATGCTGTCCCTCCGCACAGGACTCCGTTTCTGCCCTTTCCGAGCGCGTTCCACGTTCGGATGCATGCCCAGAGGCCGCGATTTCTCGGCACCACCCTGTCAGATGGGCAAGACTTGCCCCGAAAAGAGGGCCACACGGACACACCTAGTCTTCTTTGAGACGCTGTCCCTCCACGCAGGCCTCCGTTTCTGCCCGTTCCGAGTGAGTTCTGACGGTCGGAGGCCCGCCCGGAGACCGCGATTTCCCGGCCCCACCCTCACGGATTGGCAAAAGCTGCCCCGAAAGGAGGGCAATGTGCGCGCCCCTAGTTTTCTTTGAGAAGACGTCCCTCCGCACAGGCCTCCGTTTCTGAGCATTCCGAGCGTGTTCCGAAAGTCGGAGGCCCGCCGAATCCAGGGATTTCCCGGCCCCACCCTGACTTAAAGGCAAAAGTTGCCCCTAAAACAGGGCGACGCGTGCGCACCTAGTCCACTTTGAGACACTTTCCCTCGCTCAGGCCTCCGTTTCTGCCTGTTCCGAGAGCGTTCCGACAGTCGGAGGCCTACCCGTAGGCCGAGATTTCCCGGCCCCACGCTGACAGTTGGGCTATAGTTGTCTTCAAAACAGGGGGATGCTCGCGCAACCAGTCCTCTTGGAGATGCTGTGCCTCTAAGCCGGACTCTTTTTCCGCTTGTTTTGAGCGCGTTCCGACGGTCGGAGGTCCGCCCAGAGGCCGCGATTTCCTGTCCCCACTCTGACAGAGGGGCAAAAGTTGCCCCGAAAAGAGGGCGACGCGGACACACCTAGTCCTCTTTGAGACCCTGTCCCTCCGCACAGGCCTCCGTTTCCGCCCGTTCTGTTCGGGTTCCGACAGTCGGAAAACCGTCCGGAGGCTTGGATTTCCCGGCCCCAGGCTGACAGATGGGCAAAAGTTGCCCAGAAAACAGGGGGACTCGCCCGCACCTAGTCCTCTTGGAGACGCTGTCCCTCTGCGCAGACCTCAGTTTCCACCCATTCTGGGTTTCTGGGGAAGGCAAGCAAAATCTGTCCAGAATGCAGAAAATAGGCCGTGATGCTGACACGCGGGCACGCGCCCGAAACTGGCCGAATTGGGCGGTTGGCAGAATGCTTCCAAATTCACAGAGTTTGCTCGGAGAGGGCCCCCGATACCCTGCATACGTCGGTGCCTCTCCCGGAAGCCTGGAATGGGTGTCTTTTGAAGGGAGAAAAATCTGTCCAAAATGCCAAAAATAGGCCCGTGATGCTGACACGCGGGCACGCGCCCGAAAGTGGCCGTATTCGGCGGTTTGCAGAATGCTTCATAATTAACAGAGTTAGCTCGGGGAGGGCCCCCGATACCCTGCATGCATCGGTGCCCCTCCCGGAACACTGGAGTGGGTGTCTTTTGATGCCGAGCAAACTCTGTCCAAATTGCCCAAAATAGGCCCGAGATTCTGACCCGCGGGTCACGAGCACGAAAGTGGCCGGATTGGGTGGTTGGCAGAATGCTTCCAAATTCACAGAGTTTGCTGGGGGAGGGCTCTGTATAACCTGCATGTGTCGGTGCCTTTCCCAGAGCCGTGGAAGTGGTTTCTAGGGAAGTCAAGAGAAACATGTGCAAAATGACCAAAATAGGCTCGTGATGCTAACCCGCGGGTCACGAGCCCGAAAGTGGCCGAATTGGGCGTTTGGCAGAACGCTTCCAAATTCGCAGAGTTAGCTCGGGGAGGGCTCTGTATAACCTGCATCTGTCGGTGCCCCTCCCGGTGCCCTGGAAGCGCTGTCTTTTCAAGGTGAGGAATATCTGTGCAAAATGCCCAAAATAGGCCCGTGATGCTGACCTGCGGGTCACGATCCCGTAAGTGCCCGAATTGGGCGGTTGGCAGAATGCTTCCAAATTCACAGAGTTTGATCGAGGAGGGCCCCCGATACCCGGCAAGGGTCGTTGCCCCTGCCGGAGCCCTGAAAGTGGTGTCTGGAGAATGCGAGCAAAATCTGTCCAAACTGCCCAAAATAGACCTGTGATGCTGACCTGTGGGTCACGATCCCGTAAGTGCCCGAATTGGGCGGTTGGCAGAATGCTTCCAAATTCACAGAGTTTTTTCGGGGAGGTTCCCAGATACCCTGCATGCCTCGGTCCCTTGCCGGAGCCATGCAAATGGTGTCTGGGGAAGGCGAGCAAAATCTGTCCAAAATGCCCAAAATCGGCCCATGATGCGTACCCGCGGGTCTTGATCCCGAAAGCTTCCGAATTGGGCGGTTGGCAGAATGCTTCCAAATTCACAGAGTTGGCTCGGGGAGGGTCCCTGATACCTTGCATGCGTGGGGCCACTGCCGGAGCCATTGAAGTGGTGCCTGGGGAATGCGAGCAAAATCTGTCCAAAATGCCGAAAATAGGCCATGATGCTGACCTGCGGGTAACGAGACCGAAAGTGGCCGAATTGGGCGGTTGGCAGAATGCTTCCAAATTCACAGAATTTGCTCGGAGGGGGACAGATACCCTGCATGAGTTGGTGCCTCTGCCGGAGCCCCGAAATGGTTTTCGGGGAAGGCGAGCAAAATCTGTCCAGAATGCCGAAAATTGGCCGTGATGCTGTCCCGCGGGGAACGATCCCAAAAGTGGCCGAATTGGGCGGTTGGCAGAATGCTTCCAAATTCGCAGAGTTAGCTCGGGGAGGGCTCTGTATAACCTGCTCCGTCATTGCCTCTCCCGGTGCCCTGGAAGGACTGTCTTTTGAAGGTGAGGGATATCTGTTCAAAACGCCCAAAATCCAGCAGAAGCGCTTCCATGAGGAAGAGGCCCCTCCCAAGCCTCTCCCTGAAAGACCCGGCTGCGACTCACCTGGCGACGGACATCTCACAGGCAGATCCGCACTGCTCTGTGGGGAGGGAGTAGGGGAACCTGCTGGTGATGCCAGCTCAGCGCCTCCAGAGGAATCTCCGCAACCCGGCAGTCCTGGTTCAATGCCCGCCCAGGCAGAGCTCCTGCCCCCACACAGCAAGGAGTATCCGAATGCCCAAAGCCAGGCTGCTTCATGGAGGCCTGGCCGTCCGGGGAGGGGCTGGACTTTACACCTCCGCAGGATAGATGCTAAATCCCAGGTCCTGCGGGCGATGCTGGGTCTCCCCGCAGCAGCTCTGGGTATCCCACTGCTTCCTCCTGGGCAGGGAGGACTCGGCCTCCCCTGGTGTGGAGGAATCTCTTCAGTGATTATTTCCACATTGGCAGAGTCCAAACACAACCGCTGAGGTTTTTCCAGAAACTGCCACTGAGTTCCAGGGCTGTTCCAGTATACAGAGAGCTCCCTTTTCCCACCCCATCCCGAAGTGGAGATTTTCACTGCAATACTCCAGCCCATCTCTTGAAGTTAATGACATGCAAATGCAGGACTTCTGCTCTCGGGCTGCTCCAGATCTGTAATACTGATGTCCTTGGACCTGCGAAGGAGGGCACGGTTTGCGGACTCCTTGCATGCATGCAACGTTTCACTACAAGCTGTAGGCCGAGAGAAGCTCCCATACAGCTTCTGCTGACTTCTCTGGGACAGCTCATTGAGGTAGCCTGATCACGTTGTTTTCCAGTCCTGCGCAGATGTGCATGCAGCCCCCTCCTCCCAACCCAAACCCTCAAGTGAGACTTTCACTGCAATACTTCCTGGCCAGTGAAATTCATATGTGCTCATACAACTGCAGAACATGCAGGTCTTGGGTTGTCTGTCTACACCAAATAGCTAGCTAGGTCACTCCACGATGCCCTCTAAAGCATTCCTCCCCTAGGAGTATAAGTTAAGCAAATGTCAAACCCCTACCATCCTGCATACGTGCGCACACACACAAACATACACACATACAGATTTACGATTCCATTTGGTGACGGGATTGGTGCCACTTTAAGCTTAAATTGAAGAAAGTAGGAAAAAGCTCTCGGCCACTCAGGTATGACCTAAATCAGTGGCGACAAACCTATGGCACACGTGCCATAGTGGGCATGCAGAGCCCCCTCTGTTGGCAGGCGAGCACCGTCGCCCCAGCATCGGCCCAGCTGCTGAACATTGGGTAACAGCACACATGCGGGCCATGTGCATGCTCGGAAAGGAGTAGCGGCACCAGGCGATGTCATCACAAGCCGCAACTCATTAGTCACGACTCGTCCGAGCTTTCGCATGACCAGTCAGTGCTCTGCCCAAGATATATATATATGTGTGTGTGTGTGTGTGTGTGTGTGTGTGTGTATTTGCTTGGCCTGATGTGTGTTGCTTTTTTATAAACAAAAACCTCAGCTTTCAGGTTTTATTGCAGTGTTGGCACTTTGCGATATACAAGTGGGTTTTGTGTTAGTTTGGGCACTCAGTCTCTAAATGTTCACCATCACTAGGTTGGGGGTAGAAAAATGAGGTGTCCTGGCATGATTTTGATGGTTGGAATGTGTTTAGAATGGGCAGAAAGGTTGAGCTGTGCAGGAAAAGCTACTCAAGGAAGGCTTTTTCTAAAGCGTCCTATTTTCATTGGAACTTTCGCCCTACATGAGGATTAGGGGTGTGCATGAGGACAGGGTCAGAGTTAGGAAAAAAGGTGTTCTGGTATGATATTGATGATTGGATTGTTTTCAGAATTTGCAGAAATGTTGAGCTGTGTAGAAAAAGCTACTCAAAGAACGCTTTCTCCAAATCATCCTCTTTTCTAAGGTATTTTACTTATATATTAGGCCTTGGGGTGTGCACCAGTGTAGGATGAGGGTTGGAAAAACAAGGTGTCCTGGTATGAATTTCATGGTTAGAATGTGTTTTGAATGGGCAGACATGAGGAGCTGTGCAGAAAAAGCCACTCAAGGAAAGCTTTTCAAAAGCCAGCCCCTTTTCTATGGCATTTTAGTCCTATATTGGGTTTGGGTTGTGCACCAAGGTAAGGTTAGCGTTGGCAAAACAAGGTGTCCGGCTTTGATACTGATGGTAGGAATGTTCTTAGACTGGGCAGAAATGTTGAACCATGCAGAAAATGCTTCTCAAGGAGCGCTTTTTCAAAATCGCCCCCTTTTCCATGGAACATTCGCCCTATAGTAGGATTAGGGGTGTGCATGAGGGCAGGGGCAGGGGTAGAAAAACGAGGTGTCCTGGTTTGATTTTGATGGTTGGATTGTGCTTAGAATGGGGAGAAATGTTGAGCTGTGCAGAAAAAGCTACTCAAGAAAAAGTCTTTCAAAATTATCCTCTTTCATATGGTATTTTAGCCCTACATTAGGGTTGGGGTGTGCACCAGGGTAGGGTTAGTGTTAGAAAAAAAAGGTGTCCTGGTATGATTTTGATGGTTGGAATGTGCTTACTATGGGCAGAAATGTTAAACTGTGCAAAAACAGCAACTCAAGGAAGGCTTTTTCAAATTGCACCTTTCAATGGTATTTTACCCGTATATTAGGGTTAGGGGTGTGCACCAGAGTAGGGCTACATCAGTGGTGGCGAACTCATGGCACGGCTGCCGCAGCGGGCACGCAGAGCCCTCTCTCTCGGCATGTGAGCCAGGTCACCCCAGCATCGCGCCAGCAGCGCGTTCTGACGGTCAGAGACCAGGCCGGACACCGCGATTTCCCAGCTCCACCCTGACAGAGGGGCAAAAGTTGTCCCGAAAAGAGGGCCACGTGGACACACCTAGTCATTTTTAGACGCTGTCCCTCCATGCAGGCCTCCGTTTCCGCCCATTCCGAGTCCGTTCCGACGGTCGGAGGCCCGCCCAAATCCGCGATTTCCAGGCTCCACCTTATCATAGGGCCAAAAGTTGCCCCGAAAAGAGGTACACGCGGACACATCTAGTCCTCTTTGAGACGATGTCCTTCCACGCAGGCCACCGCTACTGCCTGTTCCGAACGCATTCCCATGGTCTGAGGCCCGCCCGGAGGCCGGGATTTCCCGGCTCCACCGAAACAGAGGGGCAAAAGTTGCCCCGAACAGTGGGCCACACGGACAGACCTGGTTCCCCTGGGGATGCAGTCCCTCGCGCAGGCCTCCGTTTCCGCCCATTCCGAGCGCGTTCCGACTGTCGGAGACCTGCCCGGAGTCCGCGCCTTCCCGGCTCCACCCTGACAGAGGGGCAAAAGTAGCCCCGAAAAGAGGGTGATGCGGACACAGATATTCCTCTTTGAGACGCTGTCCCTCCGCACATGTCTCAGTTTCCGCCCAGTCCGAGCCTGTTCCAAGGGTCGGAGGACCACCCAGAGGCCGAGATTTCCCAGCCCCAACCTGACAGAGGGGCAAAAGTTGGCCCGAAAAAAAGGGGACACGAGCACCTAGTCCTATTGGAGACGTTGTCCCTCCGCGCAGGCCGCCGCTCCAGCCCGTTCCGAGCGTGTACCGACGGTCGGAAGCCCGCCCGGTGCCAGAGATTTCCTGGCCCCATGCTGACAGTGGGGCTAAAGGTGTCCCGAAAACAGGGCGAAGCGCGCGCGCCGAGTCCTCTTTGAGAAGGTGTCCATGGCGCAGGCCTCCGTTTGCGCCCGTTCCGAGTGCGTTCCGACGGTCGGAGGCCCGCCAGACGCTGCGATTTCCCGGCCCCACCCTGACGGTGGGTCAAAAGTTGCCCCGAAAAGAGGGCCACGCGGACACACCTAGTCCTCTTTGAGTCGCTGTCCTTCCACACAGGCCTCCGTTTTAGTCCATTCTGAGCACATTCCCAAGGTCTGAGGCCCGCTTGGAGGCCGCGATTTCCCGGTTCCACCCTGACAGAGAGGCAAAAGTTGCCCCGAAAAGAGGGCCACACAGACACACCTGGTTCTCTTGGAGATGCAATCCCTCACTCAGGCCTCCGTTTCCGCCCATTCCGAGAGCGTTCCGACAGTTGAAGACCCGCCCAGAGGCCGCGACTTCCTGGCTCCACCCTGACAGAGGGGCAAAAGTTGCCGTGAAAACAGGGCGATGCACGCACCTAGTCCTCTTGGAGAAGCTGTCCCTTCACGCAGGAATCTGTGCCCGCTGTTCCGAGTGTGTTCCGATGGTCGGAGGACTGCCCGGAGGCCGCGATTTCCTGGCTCCACCCTGACAGTGGGGCAAGAGTCGCCGCGAAAAGAGAGCCATGCGGACACACCTAATCCACTTTGAGCATCTGTCCCTCGCGCAGGCCTCCGTTTCCACCCGTTTACAGCACGTTCCGACGGTCGGAGGCCCGCCCGGTTCCGCGATTTCCCGGCCCCACCCTGACAGAGGGCCAAAAGTTGCCCCGAAAAGAGGGTGACACGGACACACCTAGTCCTCTTTGAGATGCTGTCCCTTGCTCAGGTCTCCGTTTCAGCCGGTTCCGAGCGTGTTCCGACGGTCAGAGGCCCACGCAGAGGCCGGGATTTCCCGGCCCAATGCTGACGGAGGGGCAAAAGTTGGCATGAAAAAAGGGGGACACGAGCACCTAGTCCTCTTGGAGACGCTCTCCCTCCACGCAGGTCTCCGTTTCCATGGGCTCCGAGCGGGTTCCGACGGTCGGAGGACCGCCCGGAGCCCGCGATTTCCCGGCCTCACCCTTACAGAGGGCCAAAAGTTTCCCCGAAAAGAGGGTGACCCGGACACTCCTGGTCCCTTTGAGACGCTGTCCCTCCGCGCAGGAATCCGTTTCCATCTCTTCCAAGTGAGTTCCGACGGTCGGATGCCTGCACAGAGGCCGCGATTTTCCGGCTCCACCCTTACAAAGGGGCAAATGTTGCCCCGGAAAGAGGGCCACGTGGACACACCTAGTCCCCTTTGAGACGCTGTCCCTCCGCGCAGGTCTCTGTTTCTGCCCTTTCCAAGCACATTCCGACGATCGGTGGACCGCCTGGAGGTGGCGATATCTCGGCCCACCCTGACAGGGGGCCAAAAGTTGCCCCGTAAAGAGGGGGAAGTGCGCGCACCTAGTCCTCTTGGAGACGCTGTCCCTCCACGTAGGCCTCCGTTTCCACCCGTTCCGAGCGAGTTCCGAAGGTCGGAGGCCCGCCCTGAGGCCGCAATTTCCCAGCCCACCCTGACAGGGGGCAAAAGTTGCCCCGAAAAGAGAGCCACGCGGTCACACCTAATCCTCTTTGAGCATCTGTCCCTCGCGCAGGCCTCCGTTTCTGCCCATTCAGAGCGCGTTCCGACGGTCGGAGGCCCCCCGAATCCGCGATTTCCCTGCCCCACCCTGACAGATGGCCAAAAGTTGACCCAAAAAGAGCGTGACGTGGACACACCTAGTCCTCTTTCAGATGCTGTCCCTCAGCTCAGGCCTCTGCTTCCGCCCGTTCTTAGTGTGTTCCGACGGTCGCAAGCCCGCCCAGCGGCCGAGATTTCCCGGCCCCACCCTGACAGAGGCCCAAAAGTTTCCCCAAAAAGGGGGAGACGCGGAAACACCTAGTCCCCTTTGAGACGCGGTCCCTCCGCGCAGGAGTCCGTATCCACCCGTTCCGAGTGCGTTCCCACAGTCGGATGCCCGCCCAAAGACCACGATTTTCCGGCTCCACCCTTACAGAGAGGCAAACATTGCCCCGAAAAGAGGGTGACGCGGACACGCCTAGTCCTCTTTCAGACGCTGTCCCTCCGCGCAGGGCTCCTTTTCTGCCCATTCCGAGCGCGTTCCAACGGTCGGAGGCCCGCCCGTTGGCTGCGATGTCCCGGCCCCAGCCTGACAGAGGGCAAAAGTTACACCGAAAAGGGGCCATGCCGCGCACTTACTCCTCTTTGAGACACTGTCCCTCCACGCTGGCCTCCGTTTCTGCCTGTTCTGAGTGTGTTCCGACGGTGGGAGGCCCTACCAGAGGCTGCAATTTCCCGGAACCACTCTGACAGAGGGGCAGAAGATGCTCCAAAAAGAGGGCCACGCGGACACACATAGTGCTCTTTGAGACGCTGTTCCTCCGCGCAGGCTTCCATTTCTGCCCATACGAGTGCGTTACGATGGTCGGAGGCCCGCCCGTAGGCCAGGACATCCTGGCCCGACCCTGACAGAGAGGCAAAAGATGCACGGAAAACTGGGCGAAGCGCACGCGCCGAGTCCTCTTTGAGAATCTGTCCTTCCACGCAGGCCAACGTTTTCCCCCGTTCCGAGCACGTTACCGCGGTCTGAGGCCCGACCGGAGGCCGGGATTTTCCGGTTCCACCCTTACAGAAGGGCAAAAGTTGCCCCGAAAAGAGGGCCACACGGACACACCTGGTTCTCTTTGAGACGCAATCCCTCGCGCAGGCCTCTGTTTCCGCCCGTTCCGAGAGCGTTCCGACGGTCAGAGGCCCACCCGGAAGCCGCGATTTCCCGGCCCCAAACTCACAGATTGGCAAAAGTTGCCCCGAAAGGAGGGCGACGCACGCGCACCTAGTTTTCTTTGACAAGCTGTCGCTCCGCACAGGCCTCCGTTTCTGAGCATTCTGAGCACGTTCCGAAATTCGGAGGCCCACCGGAGCCTGGGATTTCCTGGCCCCACCCTGACTTAAAGGCAACAGTTGCCCCGAAAACAGGGCAAAGCGCGCACCTAGTCCAATTTGAGACACTTTCCCTCGCGCAGACCTCCGTTTTCGCCCATTCCGAGAGCGTTCTGACTGTCGGAGGCCCGCCTGGAGACCGCGAATTCCCGGCCCCACCCTCACAGATTGGCAAAAGTTGCCCCGAAAGGAGGGCGATGCGCGCGCCCTTAGTTTTCTTTGAGAAGCTGTCCTTCGCGCAGGCCTCCATTTCCGCCCATTCCGTGCACGTTCCGACGGTCGGAGGGCCGTCCAGAGGCCGTGATTTCCCAGCCCCACCCTGACAGAGGTCCAAAAGTTGCCCCGAAAAGAGGGTCACGCGGACATACATAGTCCTCTTTGAGAGGCTGTCCCTCCCGTAGGCCTCTGTTTCCGCCCGTTCCGAGCACGTTTCGATGTTCGGAGGCCCGCCCGGAGGTGGCGATTTCCCGGCCCCGCCCTGACATAGGCACAAGTGTTTCCCCAAAAAGAGGGTGACACGGACACACCTATGCCCCTTTGAGACGCTGTCCCTCAGCGCAGGCCTCTGTTTTTGCCCGTTCTGAGCACGTTCTGATGGTCGGAGGACGCCTGGAGGCCGCGATTTCCCAGCTCCACCCTGACAGAGGCCCCAAAGTTTCCCCAAAAAGAGGGTGACACGGACACACCTAGTCCCCTTTGAGATGCTGTCCCTGCGCGCAGGCCTCTGTTTCTACCCGTTCCGAGCACGTTCCGACGGTCGGAGTCTTGCCCGGAGGCCACGATTCCCCGGCCCCACGCTGACAGTGCGGCAAACATTCCCTCGAAAGCAGGGTGACGTGCGCCCACCTAGTCCTCTTTGAGAAGCTGTCCTTCGCGCAGGCCTCCGTTTCCTCCCGTTACGAGCGCGTTCCAATGGTCGGAGGCCCGCCCGGAGGCCAGGATTTCCCGGTTCCACCCTGCAGAGGGGCAAAAGTTGCCCCGAAAAGAGGGCCACATGGACAAAACCTGTTCCCTTGGAGATGCAGTCCCTCGCGCAGGCCTCAGTTTCTGCCCGTTCCGAGCGCGTTCTGACAGTCCGAGTCCCGCCCGGAGGCCGCGACTTCCCGGCCCCACCCTGACAGAGCGGCAAAAGTTGCCCGGAAAACAGGGACATGCACACACCTAGTCACCTTTGAGACGCTGTCCCTCCGGGTAGGAATCTGTGCCCGCCGTTCAGAGTGCGTTCCGACGGTCAGAGGACCGCCCAGAGTCCGCAATTTCCCGGCTCCACCCTGACAGAGGGGCAAGAGTTGCACCGAAAAGAGATCCACGGGGACACACACAGTCCTCTTTGAGATGCTGTCCCTCAGCGCAGGCCTCCGTTTCCGCTTGTTCTGATCGCGTTCCGACGGTCGGACGTCCGCCCGGTGGCCATGGTTTCCCTGCTCCACCCTGACAGAGGGGCAAAAGTTGCCCTGAAAAGAGGGCCACGTGGACACACCTAGTCCACTTTCAGACGCTGTCCCTCACGCAAGCTTCCATTTCTGCCCGTTCCGAGCACGTTTCGATGGTCGGAGGCCCGCCCGGACTACGCGATTTCCCGGCCCCACCCTGAAAGTGGCCCAAAAGTTGCCCCGAAAAGAGGGTCACGCGGACATTCATAGTCCTCTTTGAGACGCAGTCCGTCCGAGAAGGCTTCCGTTTCTGCCCATACCGAGCACGTTACGACGGTCGGAGCCCCGCCCGAAGGCCAGGATTTCCTGGCCCAACCATAACAGAGAAGCAAGAGATGCCCTGAAAACAGGTGAAGCGCGCGAACCTAGTCACTTTGAGACGCTGTCCCTCGCGCAGGCCTCAGTTTCCACCCGTTCCGGGCAGGTTTTGATGGTCGGAGGCAAACACGAATGCCGCAATTTCCTGGCCCCATCCTGAAAGAGGCCCAAAAGTTTCCCCAAAAAGAGGGCCACATGGACACACCTGGTTCCCTTGGAGACGCAGTCCCTCGCGCAGGCCTCCTTTTCCTCCATTACAAGCGCGTTCCGACAGTCGGAGACCTGCCTGGAGGCCACGACTTCCTGGCTCCAACCTGACAGAGGGGCAAAAGTTGCCCAGAAAACAGGGAGTTGCACACACCTATTCACCTTTGAGACGCTGTCCTTCCGCGCCGGAATCTGTGCCCGACATTCCGAGTGCGTTCCGACGGTCGGAGGACCGCCGGGGGGCCGCGATTTCCCGGCTACACCCTGACAGAGGGGCAAGAGTTGCCCCGAAAAGAGAGCCACGCGGACACACCTAATCCTATTTGAGCATCTGTCCCTCGAGCAGGCCTCCGTTTCCGCCCGTTCAGAGCATGTTCCGACGGTCGGAGGCCCGCCCGGATCCGCGATTTCCCGGCCCCACCCTGACAGAGGGCCAAAAGTTGCCCCAAAAAGAGGGTGACATGGACACACCAAGTCCTTTTTGAGATGCTGTCCCTCCACGCACGCCTCTGTTTCCGTTTGTTCTGAGCGCGTTCCGACGGTCGGACGTCCGCCCGGAGGCCAGGAATTCCCGGCCACACTCTGACAGAGGGGAAAAAGCTGCCCCGAAAAGAGGGTGACGCGGACACACCTAGTCCCCTTGGAGACGCTGTCCCTCACGCAGGCCTCCATTTCCGCCCGTTCCGAGCACGTTCCGACGGTTGGAGGCCCGCCAAGAGGCCGCGATTCCCCGGCCCCACTCTGACAGAGGTCCAAAAGGTGGTCCGAAAAGAGGGCCACGCGGACTCGCATAGTCCTCTTTGAGACGCTGTCCTTCCACGCAGGCCTCCTTTTTAGCCAGTTCCGAGAGCGTTCCCACGGTCTGAGGCGCGCCCGGAGGCCGGGATTTCCCGGCTCCACCCTGACAGAGGGGCAAAAGTTCCCAGGAAAACAGGGCGACGCACGTGTACTTAGTCCTCTTTGAGACACTGTCCTTCGCGCAGGCCTCCATTTCTGCCCATACCGAGCACGTTACGACAGTCGCAGGCCCGCCCAAAGGCCGGGATTTCCTGGCCCCACCCTGAAAGAGAGGCAAAAGTTGCCTGGAAAACAGAGCGAAGCGCACGTACTTAGTCCTCTTTGAGACGCTGTCCTTCGCGCAGGTCTCCGTTTCTGTCTGTTCTGAGTGCGTTCCGACGGTCGAAGGCCCTCCCGAAGGCCGCGATTTCCCGGCCCCACACTGACAAAGGGCCAAAAGTTGCACCGAAAAGAGGGTGAGGCGGACACACCTAATCCTCTTTGAGACGGTGTCCCTCCGCGCAGGTCTCCGCTTCCGCCCATTCCGAGAGCGTTCCGAAGGTCGGAGGCCCGCCCGGAGGCCGAGATTTCCCAGCCCCACTCTGACAGTGGGGCTAATGTTGCTCCGAAAACAAGGGGAAGCACGCACACCTAGTCCTCTTTGAGACGCTGTCCCTCGCTCAGGCCTCCGTTTCAGCCCGTGCTGAACGCGTTCGGCGGTCAGAGGACCGCCCGGAGGCCGCAATTTCCCGGCTCCACCCTGACAGAGGGCCAGAAGTTGCCCCAAAAAGAGGGTGACGCGGACACACCTAGTCCCCTTTGAGACGCTATACCTCCGCGCAGGAATCCGTGTCCGCCCATTCCGAGCACGTTCCGACCATTGGAGGCCTGCCCGGAGGCTGCGATTTCCCAGCCCCGCCCTGACAGTGGGGATAATGTTGCCCCGAAAACAAGGGGAAGCACGCACACCTAGTCCTCTTTGAAACGCTGTCCCTCCACGCAGGCCTCCTCTTCCTCCCATTCCGAGCGTGTTCCGACGGTCAGAGGCCCCCGCGGAGGCCGGGATTATCCGGCCCCACGCTGACAGAGGGGCAAATGTTGACCCTAAAAAAGGGGGACACGAGCACCTAGTCCTCTTGGAGACGTTGTCCCCCCGCGCAGGCTGCCGCTTCCGCCCGTTCCGAGCCTGTACCGACGGTCGGAAGCCCGCCAGGTGCCAGAGATTTCCCGGCTAAAGGTGTCCCGAAAACAGGCCTCCGTTTCAGCCCGTGCTGAACGCGTTCGGCGGTCAGAGGACCGCCCGGAGGCCGCAATTTCCCGGCTCCACCCTGACAGAGGGCCAGAAGTTGCCCCGAAAAGAGGGCCACACGGACACACCTGGTTCTCTTGGAGAACCGCCCGTTTCCGCCCATTCCGAGAGCGTTCCGACAGTCGAAGACCCGCCCTGAGGCAGCGACTTCCTGGCTCCTCCCTGACAAAGGGGCAAAAGTTGCCGTGAAAACAGGGCGATGCACGCACCTAGTCCTCTTGGATAAGCTGTCCCTTCGCGCAGGAATCTGTGCCCGCCATTCCGAGTGTGTTCCGATGGTCGGAGGACCGCCCGGAGGCCGTGATTTCCCTGCTCCCCCTTGACAGTGGGGCAAGAGTTGCCGCGAAAAGAGAGCCACGTGGACACACCTAATCAACTTTGAGCATCTGTCCCTCGTGCATA
>NW_025335778.1:0-5006 GCF_004798865.1 Varanus komodoensis
GGGCACCAAGCTGGGGAAAACGTATCTTGAGCAATCAAATTCCAGATTACTCAAACCCTCTCTCTCTCACAAAGCCTTTGTGCTTTAATGTATACATTCAATACCACTGCGTCATGTGAAGGAAGACTGCTTTCACAACAGGGGTGGGGTAGGGGAGAGAGACTATTGTCACTTCTGTCAAGTTTTTCAATTTGCAAGCTTCTGTAAAAAGATAACCTTGCAATCCAACCATCACAGCTAGACTGAGCAGCAATCTTATACATAATAGAAGCATGCAAGTAAACCCCATTAAGGATAGTAGGATTTCAAAATTAGGATCATAGAAGCTAGCTAAAAACATGGCTGGCAGAGGATCAGGCTTGAATAGGAAGAGACTTAAATGCCATGTACAAACGAAAAACTGGAACGGAGTCCATGTAACTGTATTTGATGGTTGAAACAAAAGAGTTGCAGCCCTTTTCACTGAACTTAAATTTTACATTAAATGGAGAGCTTCCATTTTGATACCATCCTTTATTTAGACCTTAATTTGGATCTTTCTATATAAGCTTTTGGGGGACATGTGTTCATAAAGAAACTATAGGCACTGTAGTCCATTTTAATTATTAAAACTTCATATTTCCTCTTTTCATTCTCTCTCATTTTCTTTTAAAGTCTACTCTGATCAGCTACAGCAGTGTTCAAAGACAAGATTTCCCTCCCTACAGCCCCAAGATGATAAATCTTCTTGGCATCTATGTAACAATTTCATCTTCAAAGTGTTGCATGTAGTAAATAATTCATTCCCTTGTTACCACATATGAGGCAGGTATGGCTACACTGTTAGCCCCATTCCACAGCTGCAAAAGGATTGGTGGCAACAGGGGTGCTGTAGATCAGCATTGGACTTCATATGCATGCATCTAAATGCACGAACCTGCACAAGTTGGGACAGAAACTCCCACAATTCATTACAGGCCATTTTTAAGCTAGTTTGCCACCACAGTACAGATGAACATCCTGTACTTTTCTGGGTGCGATCCTTTACACGCCTCAGAAGTAGATTCTATTGAGTTCTGGGAGGCTAACGAGATTGCAGCCTAAATCCATCAGTGGACTCTGAAGGCCAAATTACATATTATGTTAAGGATGTAGAATATGGCTACATCCCAGAGAAAGGGTCACTTTAGAAAACCCTAGCACTAGGCAAACATGGTCCTGAGCTTTGCTGGTGATGCCTTCAGGTCTCCTGGAGAGAGAGAACTCAGCTTCTGAAGCAGAGTGCTCTAATAGTCAGGCTAGGATAAGGGCCAGGTGGAGGAAAAGGAATTCGTCCTTATGGGGACCTTATGTAAGCCTTTAATATGCTACACTGGGTCNTAGCCAGCAATGTGGCTTCTGGATCGAATTACTGCCACTCTATACGACTCTGGTGCACCTGCAACTGGAGTTTGTGAATAGTTCAGAGCTGCTTGGAGCTCCCTCCCCCCCCCCGGAACACCTGCCATGCTCCATGGCCCAGATCACTTGCTGCGCCGTGCCGCTCTCTCATCACTGCTGCCGTTGCCGGACCTGAGGCGCACCGCTGAGCCGGGGGCCAGCTGATGTTCCAGCAGCCACCACTGGGCCACCCCGGGCACAGAGGATGCCAGGGCCATGCCAGGGCCACGCCAGGGCCGCTGTCGATGGCGCAGAGGAGGGTGCCGCCATCTTGCCACCGGGTGGGTTTCCACGCCCCTCCCTGCTCCCCCCTGCCGGTGTTGGTGAGAGCAATGCCGGATTGGGACAGGGCGCGCGGGTGGGCGCCGGCTTAACCCGTCGGACATGGCCTGGGACTGGGCAGGCTTGGAGCTCCCTCCCCCCCCTCGGAACACCTGCTGTGCTCTGCAGGGTGAGGGCGAGCGGGCGGGCACAGGCTTAACCCGCCGTTTGTGGCCTGGGGCTGGTGGCCTCTGGCCGGCGGCCAAAGGACGACAGCCAAAGGGCGGTGCCGCCATTTGAGGCCATTCATGTCCATGCAAGGCTGGGCTTGCGGGGGACTAGGTCGGTAGGGGAAATTTTAATTTTGTATTGGGGGGGAAATGAGGAGTTTTGATTGTTTTAAAGTTTTATTGTATTTTAAATTGTTTTTATGGAGTCGTCCCTGGCCGTGTCGAAGCTTGAGTTTCCTGGGGAGCGTGTGGGCGCCACCATTGGGGTGATCATGGGCAATGGACGTTACAGCAGTGGGGGCTTAACATGTCCGCGTAGAAGAAGGAGGGACCGATGACAACACCTGTCCCTCCTTCTAGTTCTGCCCGCAGCCAGAGTGTTCCAGGTAGTCTTGTCAACCGCCCCTCGGGCCTGACGGTGCTGCTGCTCAATGCCAGGTCTGTCCATAATAAATCTTCCCTCATCCATGACTTGATTGTGGATGAGGGGGCCAACCTGGCTTGCATAACAGAGAACTGGGTGGGAGGGAGAGGGAGGTTGCCCTCTCTCAAATGTGGCCACCTGGGTATCTGGTTCAGCACCATTCATGCCTGGAGGTGAGGGGAGGGGGGGTCCCTTTGGTTTACCGAGCCTCCATCTCCCTCACAGGACTTCCAGTCCCTGCGGGGCCAGGGCTGGAGAGCCTCTACTTGGTGTTGGGCGACTGAGACAGACTGCAGATTCTGTTGGTGTACCATGCACCCTTCTGTCCAGCAGTCTCCCTGCCTAAGCTGATGGAGATCGTCTCGGACCTGGTGTTGAGGACCCTCAGGATGTTGGTCCTCGGGGACTTCAATCTCCATGCTGAGACTGGTCTGACCGGGGCGGCTCAGGACTTCATGGCCTCCATGATGGCCATGGGGCTGTCTCAACATGTCACAGGCCCAACCCATGAATGTGGACACACTCTGGACCTGGTTTTCTCGACGGGGCAGGAAGAGGGTGGTCTGAGGGTGAGGAATTTATGTCTGACTCCCCTGTCATGGTCAGATCACTTCCTGGTGAGGTTTGTGCTCGAGAGCGACCTCTCCCTCTGTAAGGGTGCGGACCCGATTGTGTGGGTCTGCCCCTGGAGCCGGATGGATCCGGATGGATTCCTGAAGACCCTGGGGGAGTTTCCGGCTGACAAGACTGGTGCTCCTGTCGAGGCTCTGGTCGAACTGTGGAACGGGGAGATGACCAGGGCTGTTGACACGATTGCTCCTAAGCGTCCTCTCCTGCCAGGCAGAGCCCACTCTTCCCCTGGTATACACCTGAATTGCGGGTGATGAAGTAGGCTGGGAGACGGCTAGAGTGTAGGTGGAGGAGATCATGGGATGAATCTGACCGAATACACTTAAGAGCCCATTAACGGGCCTATGCTGTGGTGGTGAGGGTGGCAAAAAAGAAATTCTTTTCCGTTTCCATTGCCTCCTCAAAATGCCGTCCGGCAGAGCTTTAACGAGTGGTGCAAGGCCTGGTTCGCCCTGATACTAAGAAAGATCTGGTTCCACCCTCGAAGGCCCACTGTGATGACTTTGTGAAGCAGTTCAGGGAGAAAATCGCTCACATTCGTCACGAGCTAGACTCTACTAGTGATTCAGAGGTTTCTGGGGGGATACCAATGCTGCCGTCTGGTCCAAAATTAATGGATGAATTTCAGTTATTGCGGCCTGATGATGTGGACAAGGTGCTTGGATGAGTACGTCCCACCACTTGCCTATTCGACCCTTGCCGATCTTGGTTAATAAATAACGCCAAGCATGGGATTGGGATCTGGATCTTGGAAGTGGTTAACGCTTCTCTGAGGGAGGGTCGGGTACCTGCCCCTTTAAAGAGGCGGGAGTCTGACCGGTCCTGAAGAAAGCGGTCCTGAAGAAATTACGAGGGTGAGTACTTGGAGGAGGGCTTTCTCTGTGGTGGCACCCAATCTATGGAATGCACTCCCCAGAGTGGTATGCCTGGCGCCGTTTTTATTTGTTTTTTGGCACCAGGTGAAGACCTTTTTATTCAAACGTCATTTTAACTGTTAATAGTATTTATTTATTTTATTCTTTGGCCAGGGTGACTTATTTTATATCTTTAACTTGTTTTATATTGTTAATTTATATTATTTTAATTGATTTATGTTGTGAGCCGCCCCGAGGCTTCGGCGAATGGGGCCGCATAGAAATTTTCTGAATAAATGAATAAATAAATAAATAAATAAATAAATAAATAAATAAATAAATATAGGAATGACATAGCCAGGTTAGAGTCAGTGCAGTGATTGGGTACAGGAATAGTGGCCAGATTTTAGGGAAAGCTGTAGTAAGTGAGACTGATGGAATTGGGTCTTTTCAGCCTGGAGAATGGAAGATTCTGAGGGGAACTGTTGGCAACATATAGATACATGAGGGGGTGTCATGCAGAGATGGGTAAAGACTTACACAGGAGGACAGGATGTGTTCCAATGGAGAAAGCTCAGGAAACCAAGGTTCAGTTTGGATGCCAGGAAGTACTTCCTGGCAGTTAGGACCCCTAGGACATGGAATGGGCTTCCATGGGAGGTGGTTGAAGGCGCATTGGTGAGGGTGTTTAAGGATAGGCTGGACATACACATGAAAGGCATGTCATGAGTGGAGCCAGCTGGAGCTCATCTAGACCCCTCTGACTCTATGTTTCTATGCTTCTAAGTCCATGAATGCTAGAGGGGGTAGATTCTTTTAGGTTTTTTCCATTCCTATTGCATGACATTACATACCTGTTTGGTTCGAAATCTTCCCTTCTGGACACTTTTTACAATCGTAGCAACAAAATTTCTCCCCTTCCTTCTTTTTCTTCTGATAACCAGGTTGGCAGGAGATGCTACAGACAGAAATAGGCATGACCTATCCGTAAAGATACAGAGTGTTTAAGATAGAAGATTAGATATAGATACAATCATGAACTAACTCACAAATTACAGTATATTGCCACACATGGGACACAAAACATGTTGATTTTGCAGCCTTTGGTGAGCTGAGGAAATTCTGTGGACTGTGATAAACAGAAAATCTGATTTAGTCGTGCTTCACATCCCATAGAAAAAAGCACAG
>NW_025335778.1:10361-12693 GCF_004798865.1 Varanus komodoensis
TGAGAGTGCCATGCCAGGCACTTCTTCTGAATGGCACAAGTAGAGAGCTTGATGCAACCTTCTTCTTATTTGGTTTGTGCTTTTTTCTCTCCTGAAAATCCACTGGATGATTAATTACACTAATTTGGATAATAATAGGGAAGCGAAATATTTCTTGGCCTCGAGTGGCAACCTGCTTCACAACACCACCCTCCCCAATTCCTCTCCAAAGAAGAAATTTCCTTTTCTGCTTTGTGTGACAACAAAGCGGGAGGGTTTCACATGGTGAGGGAACATCAGCAATCTCTGAGAGATATTTTATTTATTTATTTATTTATTTATTTAAAACATTTCTGTGCCGCCCCCATTGCAACAAAGCTCACAAAAAATACATAAAAACATACATAAATAATAATTATATAATAACTTAAAAGAAAAAAACTTTTAAAAAACCCCAGTGCATTCTTGGCTAATTTTAAAATCCTAATTAATTCAATGATTTAGCAATTAAAATAAGTTTTAAATAAAAAGGTCTTAGCCTGGCGCCGAAAAACAAATATCAGTCTGAGTGAAGGAAAGCTGTGTTGAGGGCTCTGAATAAAACAGGCCTCCACCTTGTCAAAAAATGTCTAAATTTCACCTCCTTTTGTCATCTTCATATCACATTTCCTTTTTCCTTATGACTAGAGAAATTTGCATACCTGTTGTAAATGTGTGTTTCCAAATGTGGACACCAGTTGCAAAATTAGGCAGAAGACATTCTTCTTCAGTCCCAGAACTTTTTCCAAATGGAAAACTGAGCCTGGACTGACTCAGCTAGTAATGCTGCTGCCTTTGACTTTCAAGATTTAGTTTGCAGAACTCATGCTGGAGGCCTCTTCGGTCAGGCCTCTACCCGAATCCTTCTGGCCTCTGTTGTCGGCTGAAGCAACACCCTCTGACAGCATGGTCTCAAGATTCCATGTGTCTCACCTCATGTGTTCTCCCAGAGACAAAGATTGACCCAGCTTCAACCACCCGCTCTCCTCTCACCCTCTTCACCAACTATCTCATACCTCTAATGAACATTTGAAACTCTGCCTGAAACTCTGCCTGAAAATTTTATCCTTATGAACTTCTCACTGACAGGCATGTTCCTAACTCACTTAACCAATCCAAATGGTGGTATCTTCTCCTGTCAGATCCCCCACCACCCCAGAATAAGCAGTGGAGATCCAAGCTGCCTCAGATAGCTTAGTCTTTGAACATTAAATAGTCCTCCTTACTAACTCAAGTCCTTCCCAGAAGTTCTCAACCTAAATTCCCACCAGCCCTGTCCAGCATGGTCAGTGGTGAAGGATGCACAGAGCTGTTCTTGCAGAGCCCTTTGTTCAGGCTTCTTGCTGACATCAGCTGCCTTTGCTGTTTGTCTCTTCCAGCTGATGACAGCCTTGCTGACTGAATGCAGGCTTGCATTAGAAGTTACTCAATCAAATCTCCTTGTAAACAAACCTGGACTTCACTTATTGCTTCCTTGGGAGCCTTAGAACCTTTTAAAAATGTGTATATTGCAATCCAAGTATATTGCAGTCGAAGGATAAGAACACATGCATTGTCAGCAGGTATATATTTTTAAATAGCTTTATTTCAAAAGGCATTTTGGGGGTTGCCAGATGCATAGATATGTTTCAAACTGCGTATCCTTCAACAAAGAGATGGGAGGTGCTGTAACTCAAAGAAGTGTGGACAAGGTATGCTTGACCTACTTGTACACCAACCCAGAAATTTGGCAGCTGCTAAAACGTAACATCCATCTGTTCTTGAGGTAGGCAACTCTCAGGCATTACAGGAGGGCTGAAGGAAAGGGGCCAAAGCTGACATGAGGGATGTGCAAGGAATCCTCTAGTGGGGGAGAAAGTTAGACTGGTTTGCTTCCCTTGGCCACCAGTGTTCATCCTGCCCAGATTGAACTGAATGCTAGGTAAGCCAGCCTAACATTTCCATTTTCTTTTGGGTTTTTTTCTTTTTTGCGGGGGGGGGGGGCAGCTGTGTCCTGGTGCTCCCAGCCCAGTGAAGGCAAGAACATTGCAAAGAACAGCAAGCTCCCCAACCACCTTGGTTCTCTTCATGCAAGTCACCTTGTGTCACTTGTTGCAAACTGCTGGGTTTGGAGGTTGCACAAGTCACTCTTTAGTTTCTACAGTTCAGCTAGATAGACAGAGTGCCTTTTCTCCCTACCCCATGGAGTTTCCAAACTCTTTATGGGAAGCTCCCCCTTTCCCCATTTTCCCCTTTTTCACTTGTGGTGTTGGATCCCTTGGGTGTGCTCCTCTGGGGCTGTGCTTGCCTTCCTTGCAGAATGTGAGGTGGGAAG
>NW_025335779.1:0-65196 GCF_004798865.1 Varanus komodoensis
AAAGCATGTTGAATATGAGTGTACACCAAGCTCTTTGTTGTGGGGCTTCAGCTGCATCTGACGTCTGGCCGCCTGCACGTCTCTTCCAGAAATGCAATCCTCCTGGTGAGGCTGCAAAGACAACTCTTTCCCAGCTTCTCACTAACCAAGAAGGGAGAGTCTCCCTCTCCCAGTGATGACTTTCCTTTTGTTGCTGCTGCTTTGCCTCCTGCCTCAGGCCACCCAGAGGATGCCAAGGAGCATGTGTCCTTTGTGCCCACAGTTTATGCAACCAAGAGGTTATCACCAGCCGGGAGACCTGATTGTTGGTGGGAATTTACTACTTGGCAGATATTCCTATACAGGTCAAGAAGAGTTTCATAGTTTACCAGTAATGAGCCGCAGTGCTGACGCAATGTAGGTTTGCCTCAAAGGGATCTGGGATGCATGTGTACTTTCACACTGGGGTCTCACTCCAGGGAGGTGTGTCAGGGATGCTGCTTGAGGACAAGTTGAGTAGGAGACTCTCATAGCCTTGCCAGGAGGGGCTTAACCAGAAGGGAGAGACAGACTGGGCTTTCTTCATCCCTACAGGTGGTGGGCGTACAGCAGAGTGAGAGGGAACCAGCAGTGTGTTCTCATGTTAACAATCTCTGTAACATGATAGGTTGTCCTGCCATCCCTGTCCCGAGCAGACTCCATTTGAGACAGGGTTGGCAAGGTGGATTCCGCTCTATGATCTTCACCTTTAAGTTCTCCTGAATCTGATGTCTTATCGCTTTAGCACCAAAAGTGACTCAGCAAGCCTTTCTGCAAAGCAGCTCTTTCAAAACAGGACACTTCCTCCAACCCTCCAGTACACACTTCAGAAGAGGGAAACTATCGTAAGCTTGACTGAGTTTCTGAGTTGAAGACCTCTGGACTCAGTTTGACTTCCCTGCTCAGAACAGACTACTGAGTCGAGACTGCTTTGCATTAATGACTATGACTTTAGGTAATGTGCAGGCTCCAGATGGAAGTCCTCAAGCAGCTGATACAATTAAAGCAGATGAGCTGGAGAACTGCTCCTTTCCATCCTTTTTTTTTTTTTAATTAAAATTTTAAACTAACACTAAAAACATCAAACATCACATACATCAGATTTTCTGGGTCAACCTCTTACTACGTATTTTTTAACATTCTAAAGTCAAATTCAAATTAATTTATAATAATTTAAAAATATCTCTAAGTTTACGCCAAGTCCCGTTTCTCCAGCCAATTATAGAAAGAATCCCAAGTTCAGTAAAAGTCAGTATCCTCTTTCTCCTTCAATGATAAAGTCAATCTATCCATTTCTGTGCAGGCCAAGATCTTTCTTACACTCAATCCATCGGTGGGCAGCTCCTCACTTTTCCAATATTGAGCAAATGCAATCCTCGCTGCTGTAATTAGATGCAGCATCAAATAGATTTCCTGTCTGTTAACATCTTTCAGTATAATGCCTAACAAGTAAACTTCGGGTTTAAAAGCAAAGGGTTTTTGTAATATTTCCTCCATCCATCTATGTATTTTAATCCAGTACTTTTTTGCGTTGTCAGAAGTCCACCACATATGATAAAAAGTACCTGCTTTATGTTTACATTTCCAACATCTATTTGACATATTTGGAAACACCTTAGCTGATCGACTTGGTGACAAATACCATCTATAGAACATTTTATATAAGTTTTCTTTATACGAAGTTGCTGTTACCTTGATGTTTCTTTCCCATAGTTTTTGCCACTTTTCTTGCTCAACATCAAATCCAAAGTTTTGTGCCCATGTTATCATAGTTTCCTTAACCTGTTCCCCTTCCATTTTCCTGTCAAGTAAAAAATCAGAGTCTTTTAATAATTTTCTCATCTGTTTTAAGCATCGCTTTATCAAACTGTGTTAGGTCTTTGTAGAACCCCCATGCTTTACAGTCATTAGCATATCTCAATTGCATCTGCACATTATACCACCAGGAAATATCAAGTCCCTGTTCTTGTATTTCTTGCTCCATTTTAGGCCACCGTCCTTATCCAAGATATCATCATATCTTATGATCTTTTCAAAGTTCAATACATTTGGATATACAAAATCTTCCATAGGTGAAAGCCATCTTGGCAATTTATTATACAGTTTTAGCTTTAGTTGTTCCCACACTGACATTAAAGATCTTCTAATAAGGTGACTCAGAAAAGACCCATGTGACTTAGCTTTTTCATACCACATATAAGCATGCCAGCCCATCTGCAAGTCATGACCTTCAAGATACAAAGTTGTCTTATTTCACAGTTACTCATTCTTTTAGCCACGTTAACACAGATGCTTGATAATACAACATCCAATCAGGAAGACCAAAACCTTCATTTCTTTTAGCGTCCTGAAGCATTTTTAATTTAATCCTTGCTTTCTTTCTTCTCCAGCTAAATCTCGAGATTTGAAAATTTAGGTCATCAAAGAATTTTTTATCAATTTTTACGGGAATCATTTGAAACAGAAACAGAAGTTTAGGTAATATATACATTCTAACAAGTGCTATTCTTCCCATCAAAGATAATTGTAAATTGGCCCATTTTTCCAAATCACCTTTACTATCCTTCAATAGTTTATCATAATTATCTTCTTTCAAAGTAGTTTATCATAATTATCTTCTTTAACATTATCAAAGGCTTTTTGGGTGTCCATAAACAGTAAAGCCATTGGTTTTTCAGCATGTATCTCATAATATTCTAAGATATCCAGACTATCAATAACTTGATAGTTCTCAAGTTATTCTTCATTTGTCTTTTTGGCAAAAAGCCATTTTGGTCTGGATGGATAAATTCTATTAATAACTTCTTTAATCTTTCTGCGAGTATAGAAGCATAACTTTTCTAATCCACATTTAATAATAATATAGGTTGGTAGTTTTGAATCTGTGCTACATCCATATCTTCTTTCGGTATTAATGTGATATTTGCCTCAGTCCAAGTAGTTGGTATTTTAGCATTTAAGAGTGCTTCGTTACATGTATCTTTTTAGAGTGTAGCAAAAATTGCTTCAAAAGATTTGTAAAACTCGGCTGGCAGACCATCCGGGCCAGGGGTTTTGTCATTTTTCTGTTGCTTAATTGCTTCTATTACTTTCGTAATTGTGACTTCTTGATTTAATAGCTTTTAGTATTTTTCTGGTAGTTTCAGTAACTCTTCCTTTCGAATATATTCTTTAACTTTCTCGATTGAAATCTCCTCCTTGTGATATAACTTTGTAAAAAAGTCTTCCACTATTTTCTTGATTTGTGCACTCTGTACATGTGATCATCCTTCTCTGTCTTTTAGTTTCACAATCAATCTCTTCTCTTTTTCTTTCTTAACTTTATGTGCTAACCATCTCCCTGGTTTATTAGTATTTTCGAAGAAGCTCTGTTTGGTCAACTTCATTTGTTTAGTATGCTCATTTGTATGCAAAAGGTTTAACTTGTGCTTTAAAATATCCAATTGAGACTTAAGACTTTGTTTTGATGGGTCTTCCTGCAGCACTTTTTCCAATTTCATCAACTTCTTGTTTTTTCTTTTTACTTATTTGTGCTGAGTATGTTATTATCACTCCCCTGACATAGGCTTTAGCTGTATCCCAGACATTCTGTAAAGAAGTTTCTTCTGCTTTATTTATTTGAAAAAATGCTTGCATTTCTTTATTTATCTTTTCTGTATTTTTTTTATCTTTTAATAATGTTTTATCCAGGCTCCATCTGGGCGTCCTTACAGTTCCTTTTAGTGATAAAAATACCAGGTTATGATCTGCCCAGACATTTGCCTCTATTTCAGCTTCTATCAGATCTGGTACTAAGTCTGGAGTTATCTGGATAACTATGTCTGGATAACTCGACCTATGTCTATTTGAATAAAAAGAGTATTTGGCAGAAGATGGGCTTTTGTGCCTCCAAGCGTCTGTCAGTCTGAATTCTTCCATCATGTTAGAACAGGACTTTGGGAGTATCCTCCTACCCGTTTTTCCATTACTAACATTCTTATAATCCATTTCCTTATCCACAATCGCGTTGGAACCTCCCATTACACACATAGTCTGGAAATCCACTTGTAGAAGTAACATGTGTAAGTTTTGATAAAAAGTTTCCTGATGATCGTTTGGTGCATATATTGCCACTAAGAGTACTTTTTTTCAGTTTGATTGTAATTTCAACCATCAGGATCCTACCCTCCTTATCAGCGAGAATAAATTTAGGGTCCAATTTTTCCTTAACATAGAGTGCTAGACCTCTTTTCTTTTGAGAAGCAGAAGATACAAACAATTTCCCTAGTTTTAGGCATTCCAAAAGTTTAACGGTTTGCTTATTATGTGTTTCTTGTAAGCAAATTATATCTAATTTTCGTTTTTGAAGTTGAACAAAAACCCTTCTTCTCTTAGAAGGTCCATTCTCTTAGAAGGTCCATTCAGTCCATTAACATTTAAAGAGAGGAATTCAATTCCCCCTTCTCTTTTTGCAGCCATATTTAAGAAAAGTTATAAAAATATATATGTATACATATACATTTACATGTCTACTTATTTTTCGCCTTTACAGCTCTACACTTTCTCTTCTCCTTTGAGTCCAAAATTTGTACTTCTTGTTGTGTGTCGACATTCATTATTTCTCCTTCCTCAGAATGGCACTCTGTTCGTTCCATTGCTTCAGTACTTTCTTCTTCTTTTGAAGTGCTGGGTTCTTCGTCTTCAAGCATAGCTCTAAATTTTTCATAGAACTCTTGCGCTTTGAGAGTTGAGTCTAATCTATATTTTACAGAGTTTCAAGTGAAAAATATTCCTTCTGGTGTTAACCACTTGAAAATATTCTCTTTCTTAATTTCATAGTAAGAAATAAGTATTTCTTTCACCCATCTCTAACCCTCCATGGTATTTGTATCAGAACCTTCACTTCTTGGTGATCATCTCTCTTTAGCAGTTTCTCACATGTAGCCCTCAAAACATTGTCTCTAAGGTCAAACATTGTCTCAAAAAATTTTCTCTAAGGTCTATAAATTTGACATGGACTTCTCTCGGGAGTTTATTTCTTCTAGTGTAGCTTGAGTTGACCCTATATATCAGGTCGATCCCCAAATTCATGGATTTATTATCTACTCCTAAGAGGTCTGCCAACATGTTAGTGACCAATTCGCACAAGTTCTCAGCCTTCTCCTCTGAAATATTCTGGAATCTTAAATAATAAGATGCCTTTTCCATCTCTAGTATTGTCACGGCATCCCATATTGACTTACTTGTTTGTTTGATTAACTGTGCTTCTTTATCCACCGTCTCTAGCTTTCCCTGTGTTTGCTGTATTTTTTGGGTATTCTGTTCAGCTTTGAGTCGAACATCAGATAGCTGAGTTGTTATCTCCTTAATAGAGTTATCCAATGTATCCCACCACTCTTTCTGTTCACTTGACATACTTTGCAACTGTGATACTGTCGCTTCTTGAGAAGCTTGCATCCTCTCTTGACATGCTTGCAAAGCTGTTAAGGCCGTCTGTATCGCAAAAGTCATTGTTTGCAGTTCCCTTAAGCTTCTTGCCATATCTTTTATCTTAGGTTGGTGAATTGGGCTCTGAGCAGCTGAAGAGGGAGCTGAGGAGGAGGTCTGTATTTTCCTCGTAATGAATGTTATTCACCAAAATAAAATAAAGGGAAAAAATAGAGAAGAGAAGTGAGATTGAGAAAAAAGAACTAAAGGGAAAAGGGGGGGGGGGGAGCTTGCAGTAATACCAGTGGCCACCAGGTGGCAGCAAAAAATTGTTGGAATTTTTTTTTTTTAAAAATCTTTTTTTTTTACAGTCTTCTCTGATTATCCAGTCTGGAAATTATTTTGGCAGTCATCCAATTTTTTCTTTTTCTTTTGGTAGAGGTCCCAGAAAAGGAGTAGATGGCCAAGAAAAAAAAGCCACTTTCAACAAATTATATTCTAGTATAGCTTAATTCCACCATACTTGTTGCTTTAGTTTTTCGCCCTTGAGGAGGTTATAAGAACACAATTTCAAAGCTTCCTCCCTCCCTCAAAGGGACTTTCCTTTCTTTGTTCTTGTGCCGATTAGCAACAAATACAGCTTTTCCACAAATATTCTTCTAAGAAGGGAAAGCAATGCTCACCCAAAAGTAATCACAATAGAGAGAGAAACGCCACACAGTATGAAAGTTTCTTGGCAGATATACAAATATCCTTGGCAGCAATCCAGTATAGAGAAAGATCTTTCTATCATTCAATTTCACAGTAAATTATTTATCTTTAGTTATTCACACTTGTAGGGAAAAAAAAACTTATTCTTTACTTACAAGGAGCTCCATCTCTCTCCTTCATATCAGTTGCCACTTGCAGTTCCATGGGGGGGGGGGTGGACTCCCCTCCATCCAAAGGGCTTCTCCTTTTTTTTTCCTTATATGAGTTAGCACAAAAACCCGCTTTCCCACAGGTAATATTGTAAAAAAGAACAAGAGATAAACATGTTTCAGTAAATCCGAAGATTATAGCTAAATTCCTGATCTAAACAATCGGCATGTCGGAGACTCATGGAAGGCTGATCTCCTTCCTGTGTTGTCTGGCTGAAAGATGCCTGATTTTCTCCCAGCAGATTGCCATCCCACACCATCTAGGAGATTTCCCAAGCACAGTATCTTCAGCCCCGACAGGGCTTAGATTGGGCTCACGGCCCACCACCAGACATTTACCAGCGTGATAGCGGAGCTTCATTAATCACATCTGTCTTGTCTCAATGCCATTACCGGAAGTCTGCTCCTTCCCATCCTTGAACCCCAAGAGGTCTTTGCACTCACAACACCCAGCATTCCCAGGCGGATCCTGGGTAAATCTGCAGATCCCCACAGCTGCATGCATTGGGTGATTTCTGACTCCAGATGGGAGACTTTTGCATGCAGGAGTCTCTGGGTGGGGGTCGCAGCTGCACAAAGACAGGCTCTGATAATTAATGGGGCTGAGATAGTTAATAGTCAATCAGCACTATAATCCTTGCATGAAACTTTCCTTTTACAACACACATCAAATATTCAGAAATAATGATGTAGTTACTTCATTTAAAAGTAAGAGGTTCCAGATAGGGAATGCAAAGAAAAGATCTGCCATGAATGCTTACTCCCCTATACAGAGATGCCCTGATGACTCCTGGAATTAACAGACAACTGGACAGACAATGTGTGTGTGTGTGGGGGGGGGGGGTTCTAGCCTAATATCTAAGGAGTGGTTCCATTCTAGGAGTCCATCTAACTAAGGGAGGATGGGGTGGAGTACGATATCTCTTCCCTGTGGGATGTCCTGCAATCACACTGGCTGATCACAGAGAGAAAGTCATTGCAGTCCTGCATGGACAATTTCCCCTGATGTTGCAATCCTCCTTCAATCTTCTTTTTCCTGTGTGTTCCATCAACAAGCAATGGGTGCTCAGCAAGAATTGACCTAGGTAAGTCACCCTGGGGGAAGAGATCCTGACAATCACTTGCATAATGAGAAAATTGTCACCTCTTCTATGTTTATCCTCACCCATGTCCTGATATTGCTCCTGCCATGACAGGTCCATCGTCAGTAACTACCAGCACATCCTGACTTTGGTGTTTGCCATCACTGAGCTCAACAAGGATCCATTTCTCCTTCCCAACATGACGCTTGGCTTCCGCGTGTATCAGCACAGGGATCTGGTCAGAACAGTGCAGGTCAACAAACTCTCCCTGCTGTCTACACAGGGGAGAATGACTCCCAATTATAAATGTGACAAGCAGGGGCAACTAATCTCTGTCATACAAGATTTTGTCTCCAAATCGTCATCAGAGATTTCAGCCTTAGTAGGTGTCTTCAAGATCCCAGAGGTAAATGCATTCATCTGGAATGAGAGTGACCTGCAGAGAGCTGGGCCACTTCTGAGAACAGATTCATCCCTGCAATGAGCGTTTTTCTTCAGTTCTGGACAACAGGAGCACGAGGCCTTCTCACCTGGTGAGGCTGCCTTATGACCACCTTAGTGGAGGTCAGGACTGAATCTCAGGAGGTAGTTGGGTGATAACTCCCAACACACAACGGATGGGTCTGTCTTACTTAGAAAACCAGTTGAGAGAATTATCAATCATTTCTGTGACATCTTATTGAGATAGAAGGAGCAAAGGTGCAAAAGATCCTTGCTGTTCTTCCTGGCATCAATGAATGAGCTGCCTCACAGGAATGGTTGCAGGCCAGAATCCCACAGAGCGTCTCACAATGGGATGTACTGGGGCATCAAAGGTTATGTGTCCTCAGGAGAGTCAAGGTTGTGCAATGGTTAAGAGTGCTAGGAGTGTGGGACTGGAACTCTGACACTCTTGGTTCTAGTCCCCTGGAGTTCCCTTGCTGATGTTGGGCCAGCCCCAAACTCTCAGACAGACTATCTTGCAGGGTTTATGTTGGGTTTATATGACTGTGAGGAGGAGAAGAATTGTATAAATTGCCTTGAGTTCTTAGAAGGAAAAAAAAGTGATGTACATAAAAGAGCAAAGAAAATACAGTAATTGTGTGAGGCTACCTCTGGCAAAATCAAAATTGGCATGCCAAGGAAAAGCAAAGGTATGGCACACACGCTCTAGCAGACGTTCTCCAGATGTGCTTGCTGTGCACAAATACTTGGCCTTAATAGAGCAGGGTCCTCAGAGGTCTTAGGACTTCTCTTGCACAACTCCTTCCAAGTTCTTGCCTTGATTCCACAATGGCAGTCAAATGCTTTTAGCGCCAAGCAGAACAGTTCTAAAGAGAGGCACTTTCTGTTTCTGATGCACCATCAGAAACATTTCTTTCCTGTTTTATTTGCCCTGCTTAATTTGGAGAAAGAAATTACCATGTACGGTAATTGGAGATCAGTCCTAAAGCCACAATTCTCTGCAGATGTATAAAGCAAGAAGAACCCTTGGAATGTGAATAGATTTCCTTCCTGCCAGGGGTACTCCTGCCAGGGCTCAGTCTCAGTCCTGTCATTGGTAAACATGTCTCCACTAGGGGTGGGCATCTGCTTGTGGCTCTGGGTGAAGATATACATTATACATGGGGATGGAGAGGGGGGAAATTGAGAGCTTCCCTTTACACTTAGATATCCCAGCTGAAAGAGGGATGCCTTTCCTGGGACATTACTCCATTCATTTCAAGTCATGCTCACTAGAAAATGGAAGCTTAGCCCACAAAGAAGCATCCATGTTTTGAAATTGCAACAACATACTGTCATGAATCATAATCAGAATTTCCTTTCTTCAGCTCTCAGACTGCTTGCTGCACTGTGTTTAGGCTCAAAAAAAGCTATTTTCATCATTCTTCCAGATTAATCCCCAAGAAATTCCTCGCTATGAGGGCCTAATCCAGCTACTACTGCATTTCCACTGGAATTGGATTGGGCTGCTTATTCAAAACAGTGACCACGGGGAGCATTTCCTACAGACAGTGACCTCTCTGCTGCCGCAGAAGGACCTCTGTGTGGCCTTCACTGAAATTTTCTCCACATCTGATGCTGTGCAAGAGTATGAAATCAAAACTGGACACATTCCTCATGTGTGGTTAGAAGCAGAAGTCATAGTTTTCTTTGGTGACAATGCTGCAATACTAGAATTAACATGTCGGTTACATATTCATGAAACAAATACAAAGGTCCCATTTCGGAAGGTTTGGATCTTGACCCCGCATTCCGAAGTCGAAGCAATTGCACACTCTGTATTCAGAATCTTTGCAAAGACCCTACATGGAGCTTTGCACTTCAGAGCCCACACAAGGGATGTTCCAGCATTCAAGGCTTTTTTCCTAGCTTTAGATCCATTCCACCCACGAGGAGATGTCTTTCTCCAGGAGTGGTGGAGATATGCATTTCAGTGTCAGTTTCTAAGACCTGGGAGAGCTGTTGAACCCTCTAGGAAAATGTGTACAGGGATGGAAATGCAGAAGGATCCAAGGGAATTCGGATTTAAATTGGGCTTGTCCACAAAGAGCTACCACATCTACAATGCCGTCTATTCTGTGGCACATGCACTACAAGCCCTGTCCTCATCACAATTGAAATATTCACTGAGAGCAGAAAGGAAGCCGCTTCTGAACATTCAACCATGGCAGGTAATGACAGCATCCAGATGTCAAGAATTAATCTAAGGACCCCTCGTCTTTGCTCAGATCCTGGAGGGAAAGATGAAGGAAGCTTACTAGACCAACTTAGGGAAATTGCAAGAGATATTCCTCGCAGATTTCTCTACATGGATGCAATCTCTCTCAGTGGACATCCAAATGTGACCAACGCTTAGCAGTGAATGGTGGGGTTTCTGAATCCTGATGCTTCTGTGATTGAGTTCATTGATAAGTGAGAGGGAAGCAGGCCCCACTTCAAAGACGTAGCTCACATGCAATATAGGTACACTTCAAGGGAGAGTTGACCGACCATACTCGGAATCTTCCTTCTTGCCCACAGGTGGAGGAGCCACATGCTGGACTCCTGACTGCCATGGACAAATGTTTTCCAGTTTCCATGTCAAGATACAGGGGAGGAAGATGACACCAGGCAGAAATGCTCAAACCTGTGTACAAGCTTACCTGAGTGGGTAAAACCAAAATGGGCTATATCTAACAATTAAAGTAGACAATAGAATAGGAAGGAAGAAGAGGTCCCTTAACTTGATGGGAGTCAGAGTTTCTTGGACATCACATCTGTTTACTATGCTCTGTTTGATGATATCTGCATTTTCAGATTCTGGATCCTTTGAGGAATGTCCAATTTAACAACAGTGCTGCAGAGGAAGTCTCTTTCACTGAACATGGCAAAAGATATGATCTCCTGAACTGGGTCCTCTTTCCAAATGGCTCTTTCTACCATGTGAAAGTTGGATGCGTTGATGTGGGAGCTCCACGAGGCCAAGACTTTTCCATCCACTCAGCAGCAATTGTGTGGGTAACAAAGGTAGGGTTGAAGTGAGCCATATGCCGAAACAAGCAACTGACCCAGTCTTGGAGAAAAGATTCAATGCTCCTTTTTGAGACCAACATTGGAATGAATGTGGGAAAGTGGGGAGTCATTTTCCAGTTGGACAACCACTGCTCACCACAAATCCCATCTTCTGTCCCTGGACTCTTCAGGAAGCTCCAATAAAATGTTCCAGGCCTGATTTCCTGGAGAACTACCACCAGTAATATGCAGGAGCAGACATGATACAGCTAGTGTAACGTTTGGGTTCCCCCCGCCCCCAGCCACACTGCTGAAAGTTCCCCCCTCTTAGCATCCTCTGGGGCCCAAATAGCCCAAGTTTGCTCCCTAAGGAGCCAAAGAGCACTGGATTAGCCCACGTTCAACAAAGACTTGGGAAAAAGAGTATTCATTAGACTACAATAAAAACATGCACATAAAAGGAAACTACAAATGTTTCAGCTTCTCAAGAGGAGAGAAAGGGGAAAGGGGATGAGGTAGGCAAATAGTGCAGTTTCCAAAGGTTCCTCCCCACTTTGGGGTCTTTTTACCATCCCAGACTATAAAACAGGGATCCTCAAACTACAGCCCATGGGCGTGATACAGTCCGCCAAGGTCATTCACCCTGACTGCCTTGGAACTTTTGGACTTGTTCTGAGATAGATTGTTTTTTCTGAGAAAACAATCCCCAATTGAGTCTGAAAGCTCTGAGCTGGCACAGGCATACTCTGACACTATTTTAGTTTTGGAGACTAGCAGAGAGCCAGCCCATGCACCAAATTGTAACAGCTTCCTTCAACTGCATGTGTGCCAGCTCTCTCTGCTAGCTCTGGCTAGCTCCTGCTGCTGTGCTGCTCTTCCCTCTATTGCACGCATGTGTTGGCTCTGAATACAAAGTGGGAATACAGAAGAAAGGATGGCAGTGGGAAGAGAGAGAGACAAAGACAATAAAAAAAGAAAGAAGGTAAGAAAAATATACTCAAATTTCCCCATAACATTAAATGTAATAAGGTTAATACGTTGTTTTGGTATGTTTTGTTTTTTAACCACAAAAATATGAGCCATGTCCCTGGGCTGCGGGCCAAGATGTGGCTGCCTCGCCAAGCCTGGGCATGCAGATGGGCCGAGGCGGAGTGGGAGCCAGGCCTGGCTCTTGTGCCTCCACTGCGACCTTCTAAGGACAAGCTGCTGCTGCCGTTGAGCAACCACCATGCTTCTTCCCCCAGCAGCGGGTTGAGGTGGGATGCACCCCACTTGGCCAGGCACAGCCCCATCCCTTGCCTCCCCTTGCCTCGGCCCACAGAAAGCAGCCATTACCTCCCTCCTTGTGGCCGCTCCTGGTTAGGGGAGCCACCCTGCGCCAGCCTCTCTGGCCTCTCGCTCTTGCTTCCTCTCCCAGAGCCAGGTAAGCACCTGCAAGGGGACCTTCCTCTGGCTCAGAAGCGGGGTGGCAGCAAGGAGCCAGGAAGGGCTCGACTGAGGTGAATGTGTCCTCACGGCTCCCCCTCCTGTTGTGCTCTCCCTTTTGGCAGGCAGTGCAGAGTCATCTTGGGCTTCTGCTGCAGCAGCCTGAGCAAGTGGAGCAAACATTTTTTAATTAAAAAAAAAAAGGTTTAAAAAAAAGAGAGAAACTCACTGAATATTCACTAAGTTCTGCAACCTGAGTTGATCTTTACAAATTATAAGCAAGGACATAATTCGGAGAAATGGAATTGGGTTGCAGGACGTAGTGGATATTGACTGAGTTTCTCTTTTTTTAAACCAGTTTTTTTTAATAAAAGGTCATAATTTCCAGCAGATTCAGAAGTTGCTCCCCTCCATCTCTTCTCCTCATTTTTGCTTATGAAAAAATGAATTGTAATGCAGATTTTGATGTAGGACGCCACATGTCATATATTTTTGTGGGTGTGCACTGGTGTGAGCACAGATTTATTAGTGTCATTTGGTTGCTATTGGAGATGGCAGTTAAAACAGGTGGTGTGCATATGAAAGATTGCTTCATCACCACCTGTCCATCGCCTTCCAAAAAGCAATCCCCTGTGCATTGTTGTTGTTAGTCGTGACGACGTGTCCGACCCATCGCAACCCCACGGACAACACTCCTGCAGGCCTTCCTGTCCTCCACCATCTCCCAGAGTCCACCTCTCACACCGACTGCTTCAGTGACTCCATCTAGCCACCTCATCCTCTGCCGTTCCCAGCTTCTTTTGTCATCTATTGTTCCCAGCATTAGGCTCTTCTCCAAGGACTCCTTCCTTCTCAGTAGGTGGCCAAAGTATTTGAGTTTCATCCTCAGGATCTGGCCTTCTAAGGAGCAGTCAGGGTTGATCTCCTCTAGGACTGACGGGTTTGATCACCCTGCGGTTCAAGGGTCGCGCAGGAGTCTCTTCCGGCACCACAATTCAAAGGCCTCAATCCTTTGGCGCTCAGCCTTCATTATGGTCCAGCTTTCACAGCCATACATTGCAACTGGGAAAACCATAGCCTTCACTATATGCACTTTTTTTGGCAGGGTGATGTCTCTGCTTTTTAGTATGCTATCTGTCACTACCTCCATTTCTTCCCCATCTATTTGCCAGGAAGTGAGAGGACTGGATGCCATGATCTTAGTTTTCTTAATGTTGAGTTTCAAGCCAACTTTTGCACTCTCCTCCTTCACCCGCATCAAGAGGCTCTTTAGTTCCTCTTCACTTTCTGCCATGAGAGTGGTATTGTCTGCACACCTGAGGTTGTTGATATTTCTCCCAGCAATCTTAATTCCAACGGGTGATTCATCTAGCTCCGCCTTTCTCATGATGTGCTCTGCATAAAAGTTCAACAGGAAGGGCGACAGTATACAACCTTGTCGAACTCCTTTCTCAATTTGTACCAATCAGTGGTTCCGTGTCCATTTCTCACTGTTGCTTCGTGACCTGTATATAGGTTTCTCAAGAGACAAATAAGATGGTCTGGTACTCCCATCTCTTTAAGAACTTGCCATAATTGGTTGTGATCCACACAATCAAAGGCTTAGCATAGTCAATGAAGCAGAAGTAGACATTTTTCTGGAACTCCCTGGCTTTGTCCATGATCCAGCGTATGTTGGCAATTTGTTCTCTAGTTCCTCTCCCTCTTTGAAATCCTGCTGGTACTTCTAGCAGTTCTTGGTCCACACACTGCTGGAGCCTAGCTTGTAGGATTTTGAGAATTATTTTGCTAGCATGTGAAATGAGTGCAATGGTGCAGTAGTTTGAGCATTCTTTGGCATTGTCCTTCTTTGGGATCGAAATGTAAACTGACCTTTTCCTATCCTGTGGCCACTGTTGAGTTTTCCGGATTTGCTGGCATATTGAGTGTAGCACTTTTACTTCATCATCATTTAGGATTTTGAATGTCTCAGCTGGAATACTGTTGCCTCCACTAGCTTTGCTGTTGCTCAGACTTCCTAAGGTCCATTTGACTTCACATTCCAGGATGTCTGGCTAGAGGTCATTGACCATCCCATCGTGGTTATCAGGGACATTAAGCTCTTTCTTGTATAGTTTTCTGTGTAATCTTGCCACCTCTTCTTAATCTCTTCTGCCTCTGTTAGTTCCCTGCCATTTTCGTCCTTTATCATGCCCATCTTTGCACGAAATGTTCCCTTCATATCTCCACTTTTCTTGAAGAGATCTCTGTTCCTCCCAATTCTATTGTTTTCTTCTATTTCTTTGCACTGTTCATTTAAGAAGGCATTCTTATCTCATCTAGGTATTCTCTGGAATTCTGCATTCAAATGCTTGTATCTTTCTCTTTCTCTCTTGCCTTTCGTTTCCCTTCTTTCCTCAGCTATTTGGAAAGCTTCCTCAGACAGCCAGTTTGTTTTCTTGCATTTCTTTTTCTTTCGGATGGTTTTAGTTGCTGCCTCTTGTACGATGTTGCGAACCTCTGTCCATAGTTCTCCAGGCACTCTGTCTATCAGATCTAATTCCTTAAATCTATTTGTCACCTCTACTGTATATTCATCAGGGATATGATTTAGGTCATACCTGAGTGGCCTAGTGCTTTTCCCTACTTTCTTCAATTTAAGCCTACATTTTGCAACAAGAAGCTCATTATCTGAGCCACAGTCAGCTCCTGGTCTAGTTTTTACTGACTGTATAGTCCTTCTCCATCTTTGACTGCGGAGCACTTAGTCAATCTAATTTCTGTGTTGACCGTCTGGTGATGTCCATGTGTAGAGTCATCTCTTGGGTTTTTGGAAAAGAGTGTTTTCTATGACCATTGTATTCTCTTGACAAAATTCTACCAGCCTCTGCCCTGCTTCATTTTGTACCTCAAGGCTGAAATTGCCTTTTATTCCAGTTATCTTTTTGCTTCCTACTTTAGCATTCCAATCCCCCATGATGATAAGGACATCATTTTTTGGTGTTAATTCTAGAAGGTGTTTGAGACCTTCATAGAATGGGTCCACTTCAGCCTCTTCAGCACCAGTGGTTGGGGCATAGACTTGGACTACAGTGATGTTGAATGGTTTTCCTTGGATTCAAACTGAGATCATTCTGTCATTTTGGAGATTGTATCCCAGTACTGCTTTTCCTACTCTTTTATTGACTATGAAGGCTACTCCATTTCTTCTGAGGGATTCTTACCCGCAGTAGTATACCTGATGGTCATCTGAATTAAATTCACCCATTCCTGTCCATTTTAGATCTCTGATTCCTAAGATGACGAAGTTCAGTCTTGTCATGCCTTGTTTGACCACATCCAACTTGCCTTGATTCATGGATCTTACATTCCGGGTTCCTATGGAGTATAGATTTTTGCAGCTTCGGACTCTTCTGTCACCACCAGATACATCAGCAACTGAGTGTCCTTTCAGCTTTGACCCAGTCTCTTCATTCTTTCTGGCACTACTAGTACTAGCCCTCTGCTCTTCCCCAGTAGCATATTGGACACCTTCCGACCTGAGGGGCTCATCTTCTGGTGTCATATCTTTTTGCCTTTTGGTACTGTCCATGGGGTTTTCATGGCAAAGATACTGGAGTGGGTTGCCATTTCCTTCTCCAATGGATCACGTTTTTTCACAGCTCTCTGCTATGACCTGTCTGTCTTGGGTGGCCCTGCATGACAGGTCATAGCTTCATTGAGCTATGCAAGCCACTTTGCCACGACAAGGCTGTGATCCATGAAGGAGCTATATGTAAATGAGCTCTGTGCTCATGATGAGCTTATGTTTATTCACGGCAGAAATGGTGCTAATCGTATCAGTTTTATACTCATTGTGCTGCTGTGGACACGTCACCATCTCATTAGCCAAAAGCAGGCCCGTACTTCCCATTGAAATAGTAATAAGTTTATTTTGATTAAAATTGTTCTTCATTTTAAGAATTATATTGTTTTTTTCCTGTTATTTTGCACTACAAATAGGTTATGTGCTGTGTGCATAGGAATTTGTTCATATTTTTTCAAACTATAGTCCAGCTCCCCAACAGTCTGAGGGACAGTGAACTGGCCTCCTGTTTAAAAAGCTTGAGGACTCCTGCTCTAAAACAGCAAAGATTGACCAAGCTAAAACTTAACACACTGCTCCGCTGCTCCAACTGGCCTCCTTAGAGTTACCATCGGGTTGTCTCCTCAGCAACTGGAAGGCAGGCCACCTCTGGGTCTCTCTCCTGTTGAGGCAGGCCTAACTGCCCCTCAGTGGGGCTTTTTATCCCCTCCCCAGACTGCAGGGGAAAAAACCCTTAGATCCAGGGGCCATGGAAAATTTCCCACCTTTGCCCCTTCCTGGCACCAGGTCTGCAAAGACATTCATTTTTTTGGCTCTTTATCTCTCTTCCTTCTTCCTAGCATCCCTCCCAGGAAGGGTATTTGATTCTATAAAATTTCAAGGCTTCAAACCCTTCCTTTCCCACACATAGCACTGTCCTATCTTTATGGGTGACACCTGTAGGTCTGCTATGCACAATGACAGCCTATTCCAACCTTTAACCCCAGCCATTCCTCCAGCCTCAACAAGCCCTTTCCATGACAGCTAGGGGTGGACACAGTCGATGTGAGTCTCCTGAGATCCCGATTCTTCTTCAGAAGGGATTTTATATGAGTCTCTCTCTCAGTGTTGCTGTGTATACTACATGCATCCAGAAAATTTTCATTCCCCCTAGATTGCTCACTTCATTTGCCAGGCAATGGAAAACTCATGTTGGAAAATGACTGTTGAGTTGCTCTTCAGTACATTTTCTCTTCCAAATATGCTGAAGTGTTTCTTTTCATTTAGACAATGCCCCATGCAAGGTGTGTGGAGAGGTGCAGCCCAGGGCACTGGAGAAGAGTTCCGGAGGGGAAGCCAGTTTGCTGCTACAGATGTGAACATTGTGCAGCTGGAATGTTTTCCACCTCTACAGGTACCTCAAATTTTAAATGCCATTCATGAATGGAAAAGGTAATGAAATGAGAGTGGTGTAGGACCCAAAAATAAGCCCAAAAGCTCAAGGAAAGAAGATTGTATTGTTCTGTAAGATTTAATTCTCATTCTATATTGAATACTTCTGTGTTTCTCTGGTTTACATTGTTCAGCACTTCCAGAAAATATGTTCTTTGCTGATAATACGATGTTATCACCAGTAGCTTATGAAGGCCACCATGTTCAGATTCTTTCCCAACTTTGCATTTCCTCATTCTTCTGAAGCTCTTGTTTCTCCTCTGGCTGGCTTTACATGAGACCTAAAGGTGCTGGGCCCAAGCGCTGACTGGGGCAGCAGAAGGATCCCTCTTGCAGGGTTGTACTGCAATTAGAAACAGATTGCCCCCTTTTTGGTTGTGGTTTCTGCAATCTGGTTTCCAGCCTCAGAACAAACACATCTCTGCCATGAGTTCAAAATATGAAGGAGAATTGTGCTTAAGATGTTTACTGTAGTTTGTATGCAAAGTCAGGTAAAAATGCTGGGAACAGATTTTAGCCCCACCCTATTTTTATTTATATAAGCAATGGTCTTGACAAAACAATACGTTTTTCAAGTACTTAATTAAAAATTGTGGATTGAGGTAGAAAAAGTGATTTCTAAATCTGCCTTGGAGCTTTGGAGCTACCCAAGAGAAAGAAGATTTGTGTTGAGGTTGAGATGTTTGCAGAGCTTTTGTCGAAGGTGTGCTCATTCAGTAAACGGACACATTTTACATCTTCTAGATATATCATCTAATTCCCAAAGGTGAAATACAAGCAGTCAAACGTGCAAACTAAGCAAAGGAAAGAAGAATTCTGGAACTTCCTTTGAGGACTGAACTAGACCTCAGTGATCTAACTTGGGCACCTAGGTTGAGATATTTCAGCAGCTTTTGCTCATTTCAGATGCAGCTGACTGTGCTCCGTGCCCACAGGATCAGCACCCAAACAAGAACCAGGACTGTTGCATCCCCAAGATGATCCACTTCCTTTCCCATGAAGAGACACTTGGTATCCTTCTAGTTTCTCTGGTTTTTTTCCTCTTTTTCAGCACATTTGCAGTGCTGGCAACATTCATTAAATATTTTGACACACCCATTGTCAAAGCAAACAACCAAGTCCTCAGCTACACCCTCCTCATTTCTCTCCTGCTTTGCTTCCTCTGCTCCTTCCTCTTCATTGGTCGACCCACAAAGGTCACCTGTCTTCTACGTCAAGCTGCTTTTGGCATCACCTTCTCTCTTGCAGTTTCTTCCGTTTTGGCAAAAACCATCATGGTGGCCTTGGTCTTTATGGCCTCCATGCCAGGAAACATGGCAAGTCAGCTCTTGGGGAGACCACTGACAACCTCCATTGTGGTGGCCTGTCCCCTCATCCAAGCTGTGATCTGCGCTGTCTGGATGCTGACCTCTCCCCCCCTCCCCAAACTGGACTTTCATTCTTTCTCTGAGGAGATAATTATGGAATGCAACGAAGGCTCCGTCACCATGTTTTTTACTGTGCTGGCTTACATGGGCTTCCTGGCTCTTCTCAGCTTCAGCGTGGCTTTCCTTGCCAGGAAACTGCCTGACAGCTTCAACGAAGCCAAATTCATCACCTTCAGCATGCTGATCTTCTGCAGTGTGTGGGTCTCCTTTGTGCCCACTTACCTGAGCACCAAGGGGAAGTATGCAGTAGCTGTGGAGGTCTTCTCCATCCTGGCCTCTGGGGCTGGTCTTCTGGGATGCATCTTTCTCCCCAGATGCTACATTATTGTCTTCAGGCCCAGTCTCAATAGCAGATGCCATCTCATAAGAAAAAAGTAATCTCTAGTGTTCAAGCTTTGCTGAATATTTGTTTGTTTATCACCAGCTATTGCATTCATATTTTTGAAATTCTGGAGTTAATATGGTCCCTCACACCATGACACACAGTATTCAAGCAACCCCCCTGCTCCTGCACAGATCTTTTGTATCAATCTGTCTCCCACCTACTCTCTTTTGGAGCATTGTGGAATCTTCTCATCTCTTGGAAGGAAGCTTTGATATGGATTCAGTGAAGGTCTGGATCACCAAGCCAAGGGGTGGAGCTCTTGAACCATTTTGTGGCATCCCTTCTGTCCTCCATGGGCAGCGGGCTATGTCATTCTCTTATTCCTCTGGTCAGTTCTTAGGGCTGTCTCTTCTGAGACTTCCCAAAAAAGCAATTTGGATAGAGTTGGTGCAGGTCTTGAGTCATTTGAACACTTCCCCTGACATGCAGGTGGCCATTAGCACAAAAAGCCTGGGCATGTGTCTCTTTCACCGCATCTCACACACAGTCCTCTTCTTTACAGCCCAAGATCATTACAAGCAATGTGAAACTAATTCCATTACAAGCAATATGAAACTTTGCATGTGATACTATCACATGCAAAGTATCCAACATGGAAATGTGAACATCATTAATTTTACCTGTGGAACAGGTGTGTGTACCTCCTCTTGCTTTCCCAGTGTGAGGTGGACTTAGGGCAGAGAGGAAGCAGGCCCAAGCCCAGGACCTTAGCTAAGGAATTGCAACAGTCCTCCACCTCCTCATGCCAAAGCAGGACGTCTCTCATGTTCCTAGTCTCACCTTTACCTCTTTCAGAAGGTTCTAAACCCCTCCATCTCATGAAAAACATTGATCAGCTCTCTGGCCCTATCAGTTGTTCTTGTCCTGCCTCCTTTCATAAACCAAGAAGGGAGTTCATCCAGAACAGATTTGGCTGAACAGATGTGTCCAAGCTCTTTGCTGGCATCCTTGAGCTGAATGATTAGAGCATTGTCCACTAAAACTTGACCAGCTGTTGCTCTGGTACCTCTTCTGATGCAACTGCCATGTATTTGGAGTCAAAGTCCTGCTGGATGCAGGAACTTTGATTCTGGAAATTCCAGGCAAACATAAGACACTGGGTCTCAGAGGCATCTTGGATGTTCTTGGGACCAGAATCTAACAGGCCTTGCAAAGTCTCAAAACACTCCACTGACCAAGCAGTGAGAGGATGGTCCTTTGCTGCCTTCCCTGCTCTGAAAAGCTTCACTCACCACAGAACAAGAGAATGAAGGCAAGCTCAAGGTGGTGGTGCTTTGCCACCCTCTCTGCCGCAAATATACCTTCCTATGGGAGCCTTCCTGCTCCTGATGGCCTCACTGGGAGTTGTCTTCCATCGTTACTCATCCTGCCTTCTAGCTGGTTCATTCCTGTCACCCTGGGTTGGACAATAGAGCAATATGAGCTCTTCCACAAGGAGAGGAGGCACTTAGGAGCATTCCTGACACCTGGCTTGCTCTTTTCCGCATTTGAGACATCAACCACATACCAAATAAATCCTCAAATGAAAATATATGCTTTTGCATGCCCTTTGCATAAATTCTGGCAGCAGTGCCCTTACTCCTTTCCACTCAAAAGAACACAAACTTTTTGCCCTGCTTCACTACCCTGGGAAAACCAGACAGCCCTGGGGTCTACAATATTCATGCATTTACTTGCAGAATCAGACAAGCTGTGTCCAGGAAACTCACTGACTGCCGGGAGCAACACTGACTAGACATTCTCTGTTCTGATGCAAACATCCCTCCCTGCATGTCAAAGTCCACACCTGGGATCTGATATTATTGCATTGCAAGCCACCTAGGAAGGGCTCTACTGTTTGCTTTGCCATTAATTGCCAATCACCCATTTTGCAGTAACCTTGTGCAGCATTGTCTCTGCTGTTAACTTTAAATTGTTCTGGTTTTGCCTCGCAATGTACCTGTTCTTCCCTGATCATCATCAGCCCCACTACTGTGTACATGATCCACAACCTATAAAACATTCTGTGCAACTCTGTGCATAGTCAGTGGGTGTACTGACCACCCAGCAGTGCTATTGTATTTTTGCATCTCTCAGAGGGTGTTCCTGGGTGACCTTTCCAATAAACTGCTGAGGCTCAAGTGTGGCATCTTCCATGTGGATCTGAGCAAACATTCTCCCATTCTGTGATTCTGAGATTCCCTGACAATTTTTTTCAAGGTGTTGGCAGAAGGACTGCCTGCCTGCCAGCCTGCCTGCCTTCCTTTTCTGTTCCACATTCTGTTTTCTCAGGCCTCTGCACCTTCCTCCCTTCCTGGAAAACAGTGCTGAGAAATTCTTGGTCAGCACTTGGTTCATTGTGTATCATTCTCTTTGTTGCATGTTGTTCTGCTTGTTACATAGTGTTTCCTTTGCTGTTTGAGTTGGCCTCAATAGTAAACCTGTGTATAAAATAAGGAAACAATGTGCTGCAACTGTGTGGCATGCAAACTACCCCGGAGTCTCCTGAGTGAAGAGAGGTCTGGTGTCCTCCTTGCTAAAAGGGGAACCCTGATACCCCTGGCAGTCAAGGAGCATGGCTCTAGGGCAGCCCCCTTCCCTTTTTGCCTTGTGTTCCACTCTCAGCTTACCTTCTTCCAGGCCTGACCAATGCTGGTAGAGGTATCCCTGGATGAGTTCTTCCCTTTCAAAGACTTCTCCAAATCTTGTGGCACTGAGCTATGTGAAGTCTGCTGCTTGTGTGAGGAAGGACCATCTCTTGTCACATGACTGTCCTTCCATGGATGGCCCCAATTCCATTCACATTCTTTGATTTAGGGTGCAATTCCATGGCATCCTGTCATCGCAGGACAGGCAGAGGGAGGCTATGAGTTTATGAGGAGTCCAAGGTCCTGATTATGATGGGGACGGGTGGGTCAGGAGGTGGTGGAGGAGGAGGAAATGCATAGTCCCGTTGTTCATGGGCTTCTCAACTGTCAACCAAGCAAGCAAGTGCCAGGAAATCTCAGAATCACTGAACCAGGATATGAGGTTTTGAGGCAGTGTAAGGGCTCCATCTCCTGGTCAGAGACCAGAAGAGCAGGACTGGGACCACAATCAATTGTGGCCACCTGGGCTGTTGCGAGCATTGCCTGGCAGCCCTGAGGGAACGGCTATGTAAGAAACAGTTCTTCCCTCCAGATGTGGCCTCATCAACAATGCATTTTTTGCGGGGGGAGGGGTTGGGGTTGATGGAGTTCTATTTGCCTTCTAGAACCTGTTTCTGGAAGCTATGCCTGTCACCTTGCTCCTGCCACTGCTTCTGTACACTGTCTGAATTCCCTAACCTTCAACTCTGATCTCAGGGAACTGCTTCTCCTTGACTTGCCTCTCTGGCTTTCGACTCCTGACCGGTGTTGACTACTCTTCGCTATTTGGACTGACTTACTTTGTACTTCTATTACTGGCCTCGACCTCTGGACTGCTTGACTAAAATTTGGGGTATGCCCTCACGGTGTGCCAGTTGTCTGGGTCCTGGGGTCTGATCTGATACCCAACTACCCGTATCCCAGACTGTGATGCAGGAGAATGTATTCTTGGATCCACACAGATGGCACAAGCTCAATCTCAGCAATTTCTTGACAAAACACCTGTGTACCCCTCTCTGACAGAGAAAAACAACAGAGCTCTCAGGTAGCGAGTATACCAACCTGGCTATGAGCTTCCAGAGCATAGGCAGATTTTTTTATAAGTTGTGGGCCATGTCCACACATTCAGGGCTGTGCTGAGATTCTGAATGGGTGAGAAGGCAAGGGCAATAGGGAATAATTCAGAAATACTGATAAATCATAATAGGCTTCAGGAAAAACATCATGACCCATAAAGGCTTGAGTAACAGATAACAAATGAAACAAGCAGGAGTTAAAGAAATATAACATGTTTACACTATTGTGGATTTTGCAATCAGAGATACAGAATTGCTAAATACAAAGCAAGCGCTTGCAAGATACTTTAACCTGCAAGAGAAGTTCAGCTGCCAATTGGCTGGCAAAAGTGTTTCAACACAGGCTATGAGCTTTCATTATCTGAAAAGCGGCTGAATCACTAGCATTGTTTCGGGCTATATTTCCTTTTCCCAGGAAATATACTAGAAAGGAAAAGGTCTGCAGATGGGAGCAGGGAGGGAGGGCACTGCTGCCAGATTTTATGTTAAAGGACACATATCATTTTATTTGAGGGTTTATTTGGACTTTGCCAACAGTTGCTATGTGAAGAGAATTCAGGACTGTGTGTTGCCTTGACCTGAGCCAGCAGGCTTTTCTTCTCCCTGAAAGTAACTCCTCTCCATCACCTGAGAATGGACAAGCAATCCTCCCCTCACTGGTTCCATGTCCACGTGAAAGAGTCTGGGGGTCAAAGATAGCCCCCCAGTACTCCATGGCACTGGTGGAAGACATTTGCCAAGAGAGGCCATCCATCCAGGCAGGAATGGAAGCACTGCAGTGCAACCCCTCTAGTCCCAGCTGACAAAGTGTATCCAAAATATGTTGTGGGTGGTGGGATCCATAGCCACTTAGGAGTCAAAGGCAATCAAAAGGGTCCTTCTGTCATTCTCCCAGCAAAGCTCACTTCATAGGGTGACTCAGATATTTTCCATTCTGAAACCAAACCATGAAGAACAATTTAAATGGTTCAAGATACTCCATTTTGTTCAAGAGTACCTAGATGTGGCCAGCATGTCCCTGCACTGATATTACCTGGAGCCCGCACTCCATTTCTGAGCCAACAATGTTGCAAGCAACTTTTCCTAAGCCTGATCTCCTTCCTGACTGAGGGGGCTTCTATTTCCATGGTTCAAGGGGCAGAAAGGGACAGACAATTCCCAAAGGGTCCACACAGAAGGTAAGAGTGACTCATACTGCTTATTCTGCTTCCAGGCCTCTAGGGCTCTGTTTCTTTCTCTCCCCTGGAATTATGGAGGAATTGCACAAGGGTTTCCATCCAGCCAGTCAATAACAAAGAAATCCCTGAGAAAGCCTACTGAATACATATGTGCCCTGAGCTCTTTGCTTTGGGGTTGCAGCTGATCTGAGGTCTGGCCGCCTGCACGTCTCTTCCAGAGATTCGATCCTTCTGGGGAGGCTGCAAGGACAACTCTTCCCCTGCTTCTGGCTACTGGTGGAGGGACAGCTTCCCTCTTCCAGTGATGATTGTCCTGCTCTCAATGCTGCTTTGGCTCCTGCCTCAGGCCAATCAGAGGATGTGTCCTTTATTCCAGCATTTTAAGCTGCGAACAGAGTATTACAGGCCTGGAGACCTGATTGTTGGTGTGAATTTACTACTTGGCAGAAATTTCTATGCAGACCAAGAAGAGTTTCATACATCACCTCAAATGAGTCTTGATGCTGATGCAATGTAGGTTTCCCTCAAAGAGATCTGAGATGCAGGCATGTGTGTTTGCTTGCTCGCCACGGGGCTCACTCCAGGGTGGTGTGTCAGGGATGATGCTCAAGGGGAAATGTTGAGCATGAGAGTCTCAGTGCCTTGCCAGGAGGGTCTTGATCAAAAGGGAAAGCCAGCATTTCTTGGGGTTTCTTTACTAGTCTTGTTCCAAGTGGTGCTGTGCAAGAGGAAGAATGAGAGAGAATAAGTAGTTTGATCTTACATTGACAATCCCTGTAAGATGGAAGTCTGTCCATCCACCCTTGCCCCAAGCAGACAGGGATGGCCATCTGGAGCTCTGTTCTGAGACCTTCACCCTTTTAGACCTGCTGAATCTGCTGGTTGGGCTCTTGAATGCCAAGAGGGACTCAGCAAGTCTTTCTGACATGCAGCGCTGTCCAGATAGCACCAAAATTCACTCCCTTCCACTCCAACGTATGCACCTCAAAAGAAGGAAACTCTGGGGTAAGTTTGACAGAGGTTCTGAGCTGACCACCTCTGGGCTCAGCTTGAGTTTCTTGCTTAGAAGAGTCTTCTGAGCCTAGACGTTTTTGGATTAATGGCTGTGACTTTCTGGTAATGTGCAAGCATCAGATGAAAGACCTCAAGAAACTCATACAATTGAAGAAGATGAGCTGGAGATCTGCTCCTTCCCATTCTTGAACTCCAAGAGGTCCTTTGACCCACAACTCACACCATTCTCAGTCAGACCCTGAGCAGATCTGGAGATCCCCACAGCTTCATTCACTGGGCAATTCCAGACTGCAGATGGGAGCCTTTTGCATGCAGAAGTCTTTGTGTGGGTGCCACTGCTACACAAAAAGGGGCTCTGCTATTTGGGGGAAATTCCTTATGCAATACACACAAAATATTCTGAAATTGAGAGCAAGTTCAAGAATAACAGAATCTCTTCCTTTTCCAGGAAGAATTCCCCAAAAGGGACTGAATTATCCCTTCTGCTGTTCTCCTTTTGTAAGCACAGGTCCTTTCACTACCCAGGGAGCAAATTGCTCCAACAATCTAAAAATTAATTCTCCTTCATAACATTTGTCATGCAGCCTAAAATATATTCTAGATAACTACACTAGATGGGACAATTCCTCTGGAACTAGTTGGAAGTAGAGCTTAGAAAAATTAAGAGAGGCAGCCAGGGAGCTTCCTTCATGGCAAAAGGATCTTCTGCCCATCTCACTCAGCCTTTCCTGCTGCAAGTGGCAGTGGGTCACCATTCCTGGATGCTAGAGTGTGTGAAGCAGGTTCAGCCTTGCTCCTTTGGCAAAAGCAAATACACGGTGCTAGGACTGCTCAAGGACTGTTCTGAAAAGTATCCATGTCCCAGGAGAAAGCCCTAACACACCCAACTTGTCACATATCCCCAGTCCTAGAATGTGTATTGAGCACTCTTTGAGTCTGTTTAGGAGCAGATTCACCTAACACTAATGAAGATGTCATAGAGCACTTGGTCAAAGGTTTTTTAAAATCTAAACGCTTTGTGCTGGTCTCTCATCAAGACAAAATTTGCATGCAAACTATCATGCATTTGGCATAGGTCCACATGAATTGAAACTAGGCTAATATAATCATTCTATGTAAAGCTTAATTTTCTGTACTTATTGATCTTTTGCTTCCTTGCTTGCTTGCTTGCTTGCTAGTTGTGAAGTCATGTCCAACCCATCGCAATCCCATTGACAACACTCCTCCAGGCCTTCCTGTTCTCCACCATCCCCTGGAGTCCACTTAAGCTCACACCAACTGCTTCAGTGTCTCCATCTATCCACCTCATCCTCTGCCATCCCCTTCTTTTGCTGTCCCTTCTAGCTATTCTCTGGAACTCTGCATTCAATTGGGTGCATCTTTCTCTTTCTCCATTGCCTTTCACTTCCCTTCTTTCCTCAGCTATTTGCAAAGCTTCCTCAGACAGCCAGTTTGTTTTCTTGCATTTCTTTTTTCCCCCAATGGTTTTAGTTGCTACCTCTTGTACAATTTTGCAAACCTCCTTCCATAGTTCCTCAGGCACTCAGTCTATCAGATCTAATTCCTTAAATCTATTTGTCACCTCTACTGTATATTCATCAGGGATATGATTTAGGTCATACCTTAGTGGCCTAGAGCTTTTCCCTACTTTCTTCAATTTAAGCCTACATTTTGCAACTAGAAGCTCATGATCTGAGCCACATTCAGCTCCTGGTCTAATTTTTATTGACTGCATAGAGCTTCTCCATCTTTGGCAGCAGACCCCATAGTCAATCTGATATCTGTGTTGACCATCTGGTGATGTCCACGTGTAGAGTCATCTTTTGGGTTGTTGGAAAAGAGTGTTTGCTATGTCCATAGTATTCTCTTGACAAAATTCTACCAGCCTCTGCCCTGCTTCATTTCGTACTCCAAGGCCAAACTTGCCTTTTATTCCAGTTAACTATTGGCTCCCTACTTTAGCATTCCAATCCCCCATGATGATAAGGACATCATTTTTTGGAGTTAATTCTAGAAGGTGTTGTAGGCCTTCATAGAACGGGTCAACTTCAGCCTCTTCAGCACCAGTGGTTGGGGCATAAACTTGGACTACAGTGATGTTGAATGGTTTGCCCTGGATTCGAACTGTGATCATTCTGTCATTTTGGAGATTGTATCCCAGTACTGCTTTTCCTACTCTTTCATTGACTATGAAGTATACTCCATTTCTTCTGAGGGATTATTGCCTGCAGTAGTATACCTGATGGTCATCTGAATTAAATTCACCTATTTCTGTCCAGTTTAGTTCACTGATTTCTAAGATGTTGATATTTATTTTATTTTATTTTATTTATTTATTAAAACATTTCTATGCCGCCCCTTGCTGAAGCCTCGGGGTGGCTTACAACACAATAAAATACAATAAAATACAAAAATAACAATATAAAATTAACAATATAAAATAAATAACAATTTATATTCAGTCTTGTCATCTCATGTTGGACCACACCCAGTTTACCTTGATTCATGGATCTTACATTCCAGGTTCCTATGCTGTAATGTTCTTGACAGCATCGGACTTTCCTTTCACCACCAGATACATCCACAAGTGAGTGTCCTTTTGGCTTTGACCCAGTCACTTCATTCTTTCTGGCACTACTAGTCCTAGACCGCTGCCCTTCCCCAGTAGCACATTGGATACCTTTTCCATCCTGAGGGGCTCATCTTCCGGCATCACATAGTTTTGCCCATTAGAACAGTCCATGGGGTTTTCATGGCAAGGGTACAAGAGTGGGTTTCCATTTCCTTCTCCAGTGTTTCACCTTTTGTCAGAGCTCTCTGATATGATCAGTCCATTTTGGGTGGCAATGCATGGCATAGCTCATAGCTTCCCTGAGTTACGCAAGCCCCATTGCAATGACAAGACAGTGATCCATGAACGGGACTTATTGATCTTATTGTAGTTTTAGTATTTTTTGTATTTGAATTACTTCTTTTTACTGGGGTTCTGTCTTAATGTATTTTTGTATGAAAATACATGCATACATTTTTAGTATTCTCCTGTATTTGAAAGTCTAGCTAGAGTATATGCACAGAATCCCCACAGTTCATTTGGAAGTGTATCCAGTCAAAAAAAATGAAATCAGGTTTATCTGGCAGAATTTGTGCCTGAGACATCCCTGTTGGCTTCTATTGACCACTGCATTGTTTTCAAGGCCTTTGTGGACTGATTACTGTATTATCTGCTCCAGAATTGTTCTAGGGACTGATGTCAGACCGACTAGTCTGCAGCTTCGAGGTTCTTCTCACTTTTCCTCCTTGAAGATATTAACAATATTAACCTTTCTCCAGACATCCATAACTTCTGCTGTTCTTCCTGATTTTTCAAAAATAATATACAGTGGTTCTGAGGGTTCTTCCACTAGCTCCTTTATAATGCTAGGATGATGTTCATGGGGCCCTGGAGATTTGAACTCATTCAGGCCATGTAGATGAGCCTTGATCATTTGCCTGTCAGCCATTGCCTTCAGTTTGTATTTCCCTTCACCAAGAAGTTCACAATTCCTCAGGGCGCAGACTGAGCCAAAGCAGGAATTGAGCAGCTCCCTCTTTTTAATGTCTTTCTTTTTCTTTTTTCTTTTTGCTCATATATTATAATTTTATCATCCATATTGAGTAAATGATTCTCATTTCTTTCCTCTGTCTTTTACTTTGGACAGACGGGAAGAAGACTTTTTTGTTCATTTACCTTGCATGCCAAAGTTCAATTCTATCTTAGCCTTCCTGAAGTCCTTTCCAGCAATTCTGTGCCATCTGCCTGAATTTGTTCTGTGAGACCTGGTCTTCCTTCTGCTTCATGTACATGTTTTATTTTCCAGATAATCTCTGATCTTTAAGAACCCATATGTTTTTCCACTGTTGTCTTCAATACCTTCTTCTTGTTGAACTTATTTGATCTTGTGCATGAAGCACTTCTGTTTTGTTTTCTTTTAAGATATCCCACCCATTTTGGATTCCCCTTTAGAGTGGCTTCCCGTTATTGCCCTAAATTGAATAATATTGGATTTTGTGAAATCCATGGCACATGTTTGGCTACCTTTATTTTTAGTTTCCTTATTCCAGTGCAGAAGGATTGGACAGAAGCTGTTTTACATCATCTCGGGATGTTGCTGTACAGTGCCTGCACTGGGAAGGAGCTGTAGTCCAGCTGTTTGAGAGAAGGTCTTTCAAAGCTTTCTCTGATGATGCCAGGACTGATCATGGAATTCCCTGCATGGAAAGCAGGTGCCCCAGCCAGTCCATTGTCATTCTCTTGCTGAGGTCTGGATCATGCAGCAAAAATTGACTCTGTGGCACAGAGAGTTTGGGATGCAGTGATGACTCCTGGATTTAAGTTTGCTGGGAAAAGTCCCGGGTGAATTCCTGGAGGACAGAAGGGATCTCTTCAGCATGATCCCTACAGGGAGGTTAGACTCTAGGTGTCCATCTAGGCACAAGGGTGAGGGTGAGAAAGGGAGGCATTTGTGTTCATCTCTTCCTTGTAGGATTCCCATTAATCAGTTTGACTGACTAAGGGGGAAACCAATGGCTATCCTGGATGGAAACAATTTCCTCTGCAGTCTTCTCTCTCCTGTGTTTTCCTTTGACAAATTAATGAAGTAATTATGTTGAATAAGACACCCTTGGTAAGTCACCCTGGCAAAAAGGATCCTGGCACATTTTTCTTGAAGAAAAAGGTGTCACCCATTATGAGCTTATTCTCCCCTGTTTCCTGATATTGCTCTCACCATGGCAGAACAATAGTCAGGAACTACCAGCACATCCAGGCTTAGGTGTTTACCATCACTGAGCTCAACAAGGATCCATTTCTCCTTCCCAACATGACTCTCGGCTTCCGCATCTATGAGCATGGGAACTTGATCAGAAGAATGCATGAGAACAACCTCCTCCTGCTGGCTTCACGGGGGAAAATGATTCCCAATTATAAATGTGACAAGCAGGATCATCTGATCTCCATCATGCAAGATTTTGACTCAAGTTCTTCAGCAGACATTGCAGCCTTAATGGGAATCTTGAAGATCCCTGAGGTAAATGAGCTTATCTGGAGATAGGTGTGTGGGACCTGCAGAGAGAAGGACCCTCTCTGAGAACAGATCCATTCCTGATGTTTTTCTTCGATTCCATATGTCAGGGCAGGGGGCCTTTTCATCTGGTGAGGCTGCCATGAGACCACCTTAGAGGAAGCCAGGAATGAATCTTGGGGGTGGGGGGGACAAATCCATGCATAAAATGGGACTGTCCTACTGAGATGACCAATTGAGAGAAATATCAGACTTTCTTATAACACCATATACAGACAGATACAAATAGGGTGTTACAAAACATCTGCAGTTCCTCCTGGCATCAATGAATGAGATGTCTTGCAGGCATGGCTACAGGCCAGAATCCCACATAGCATCTCACAATGGGATGAACTGAGCCATGAATGGCAACATGTCCTCAAGGGAGCCAAAGTAGAGTCATGGTTAAGAGTATTAAAGGGCTGGGACTGGAACTCTGGCAGTCTGGCTTCTAGTCCCCACTCAGCCCTAGAGTTCCTTGGGTGACTTTGGGGCAGTCACAGACTCTCAGCCCAACCAAAATTGCAAGGTTGTTGTTAGGATGATATGAAAGAGAAGAGGAGGAGAATTTCATCAGTTGCCTTGAGTTCCTCTGAAGAATCAAAAATGCATGATGTAAATACAAGATTAAATAAAATAAAAAATGACCTGAGGTTACTCCTGGCAAAATCAAACTTGGCATACTTTTGGAGAGGAATGCTATGGCACTCATGCTCTGGCAGAGGTCCCCCAAATGGGCTTGTATTGGCCCAATGGAAGAAAGAACCTCAGTGGACCTGGGAGTTCTTCCACAAGGCTCATCCCAAGTTCTGGTTTCCATGCATGCAATTTTCAGATGCATGCTTTTGGAGCCATACACAAAAGGTTTGAAGTGAGACAATTTCTGGTTCTGAGAAAGCCTTAGTAGCATTTCCCCCTATATTTTACATGCCCTGTTTTATTCAGACACAGAATGGCACCACTTCCAGCACATACAGCCACTGGAGACCAGCCTTAAACCCCAAACGTCTGCATATGCTTACACCGGGAGGCACCTTTCAAATGTGAACAAGTGTCTTTCCTGCCATTGGTGGTCCTTCTTCCAGGGCTCGGTCCATCTCAGTCCTGGCATTGGTAGACGTGGCTGCTCTACAGGTGGGCATTTGCTTCTCTCACTGGGTGAATAGACCCACCCATGGTGCATAGGGTGGAGAGGGGAGAGCTTCTGTTTATAATTATGCATCCAAACTGACATTGTGATGCCTTTCCTGGGTCGCAGTCCATGCAATTCAGGTCAGGGCTACTACAGGATGGAAATTTGGTTCACAAAAGAAGCATTCCTGTTTTGGACATGCAACAAAAACTGTTATGAAGGATTACCAGGAATATCTCTGCTTCAGCTCTGAAGATGATTGTTTCGTATAATAAGGGCAAAAGCAAAGCATCCCTCTTTTTCTTCCAGATTAGTACCCAAGAAATTCCTTGGTATGGGGGCCTAGTCTGCCTGCTGCTTCATTTGCACTGGAACTGGATTGGGCTTTTTGTTCAGAGTGGTGACTCTGATGAGGATTTCCTCCAGACAGTGATCCCCCTGATGCAGCAAAAAGATATCTGTGTGGCCTTCACTGAAATGTTCTCAACAACTGATTATGCAAAATTGCAAGAATGGGAATTTGGATTCATTCCTCTCATGTGGGTGGAAGTTGAAGTCATCATTTTCTTTGGTGACAACAGTGCAATGGGACTATTGGCATGGAGGTTATATATTCATGAAAAAAAATGAAAAGATCCCATTTCAGAAGGTTTGGATCCTGACCTCACATTCAGAAGTTGAAACAAGCACAAGTTCTGAGTTGAATATGTATCATAAGACCCTTCAAGGAGCTTTGTACTTCACAACTCACACAAGGGATGTCCCAGCATTCAAGGCTTTTTTCCTGGCTTTAGATCCTTTTCGTCCTCAAGGAGATGTCTTTCTTCAAGAGTGGTGGAGAAATGCATTTTACTGTGAGTTTCTGAAATCAGGAGAACCCCCTTCAGAGTCAGCTACAATGTGTACAGGGAGGGAGATACAGAAGGATCCGATCAAATTTGAGTTCGAACTGAGCATGTCCAGTCACAGCTACCGCATCTACAATGCTGTCTATTCTGTGGCACACGCACTTCATGCCCTGTCTTTGTCTGGATGGAAAAATTCACTGAGGGGGAAAGGAAGCAGCTTCTGAACATTCAGCCATGGCAGGTAATGTCCACACACTCAGGACAGGAACCTATTGAAGGGGCCTTTGTGGTTCCTTAGGCAACAATCCTGGAGGGAAAAGTTAGTCTGCAAAGTAGACTAATTTTTTAAAAAAATCATGATAAACTTTCCCCATGGATTTCTCACTATGCATGCAATTTCTCTGAATGGACATGTAGGGTGAGCAAAGCTTGGCAGGTGGTGCTATTGGAATACTGATGCTTTCCAAATGGTACATGTTGAGAATGGAAGAAGCATTCAAGGTCCAGCCTCAGATGTGTAGTTCCACTTCAATATGCTTATGCAGAACAGGCAGTGGGACTACCCCACTCTGGACATTCCTTCTTGCCAGCAGGGGCAAGCTTTCCAGCTCCCTTCTCATGGTTTCCAGCATCTTTGTCATGGTATGAGGGCCTTGATAGGTACTGGTCACCAGGAAACGATATCCAAATAAATGGGTAAGCTGACCTGATCAGATAACACTGAAAGGGCAGTATCTGCCCAATAAAGTTAGCAATAGATTAACAAGGGGAAAAACAGGGCTCAGAACTGGATGTACATCAGAGTGCATTGGAAAACACGTCCTCTCACTATCCTCTGCTCTGAATATTTCTGCATTTTCAGATAATGGACCCACTGAGGAATGTCCAGTTTAACAACAGTGCTGGGTAAGAAGTCTCTTTCACCCAAAAAGATAGGAGATATGACATATTGAACTGGAGGGTGTTTCCAAATGGAACTTTGTACTCTGTGAAGATTGGATGGGTTGATCATGGTGCTCCCCCAGGCCAAGACTTCTCCATCAACTCTGCAGCAATTGTGTGGGCCATGAAGGTGGGACTCAAGAGAACCATATGAGTCATGAAAGCAGAGGCACAAATGGCACAAATCCAGTTTTTCAGAAAAGATGCTGTGCTTCTGCTTGAGACCGAAGTCCCACTGAATGTGGGGAAATGGGGTGTCATTGACCATTTGTGAAGGACAAGGTTTCCTCACCCAAAACCTGATGTTCTGTCTCTGGACACTTCAGGGAGGATCAAAATGAAGCCTAATGCCTGTATTCTTGGAGAGGTACTGCCAACAATAGGCAAGAAAGGGCACGATGGATATAGGGCTGGAACAACCAGATAGCAGACTCAAAAAATCCTGGTTCTTCCTCCAAAGGGATTTAGCCTGAGGCTGTGTCCCAGTGTTTTTGAGGAAGCTGGAAGCATCCAGAAACATTTCATTATACCTAGATTGCTGACACCATCTGCCAAGCAATGCAAAACTCATGTTGGTGGGATGTCTTTTCAGTGCATTTCTCTCTTCCATATATGCTGAAGTGTTTCTTTCTTTCCTCTTTAGGGCATGCCCAATGTGAGGTGTGTGGAAAGCTGCACTCCAGGACACTGGACAAGAGTTCCAGAGGGGAAGCCAGTTTGCTGCTAAAGATGTGAACGTTGCACAGCAGGGATGTTGTCTACCTCTACAGGTACCTCCAACACAATAAGCCATGTGTACATGCAGGAAGTATGGTGGCAGGGGGGGGGGGAAACAAACAAAGCCCAAGAAAACATCCTAGACAAGGGAAATGATTCATAATTACTGATGCTTTTGTTGCTTGTCTGAATATTATGTTAGATTGCAGACATCTGGGCGGTTCTAGTTTGTCAAAGTTCTGCAGTTGCAGAAGAAGTCTTCTTTTTAAACAGCCTAACTGTGACCCCAATAACCTCTGAATACTGTCCTGTACAGACGATTTTCCATCCTCCCATTTCCATTTCCTTTTGAAGATCCTGTTTTAAACTTGGTTGGGTTTACATGGGATGTAAAGCTGTTTGGGCAGACTGGTGATCAGGTTAGCAGGTGGGTCCTTGTGTAACATTGGAGAACTTCACTCCAATCTGAAATAGATCACCCTTTTTTCAGTAGCGATTGCTGCCTCCAACTCCAGCTTCAAGACCTCTCAGGAGGTAATTTAAGAAAACCTGTCATAAGATGTTTGTTTTATTTTCTGTGCTCATTTGGACAATGCTGCAGGGGAACGGCTGCAATACTTCCCCAGCATTCATTTTGGGTTGCATCATTTTCTCCTTTACAAAAGCCTGAACATGTGCATTGTTGAAGGTGTGCTTGTTCAGTGAACAGACACATTTTATATCTTCTAGATATATCATCTAATTTCCAAAGATGAAATACAAGTAATCAAAGGTGCAAGCTAAATAAAGGAAAGGAGAATTCTGGAACTTCCTTTGAGGACTGAACTAGACCTCAGTGAACTAACTTGTGCACCTGGGTTGAGATATTTCAGCAGCTTTTGCTCTTTTCAGATGCAGCTCACTGTGCACCATGTCCACAAGATGAGCACCCAAACAAGAACCATGACTGGTGCATTGCCAAGAAGATCCACTTCCTTTCCTATCATGAAACACTTGGTATCCTTTTAGTTTCTCTGCTACTTTTCCTCTGCCTTGGCACATCTGCTGTGTTGATAACTTTCTTTAAATATAGAGACACACCCATTGTCAAAGCAAACAACCGAGACCTCAGCTACACCCTCCTTGTCTCTCTCATGCTCTGCTTCCTCTGCTCCTTCTTCTTCATCGGTAGACCAACAAAGCTCACCTGTCTTCTGTGACAAGCTGCTTTTGGCATTAGCTTCTCTCTTGCAGTTTCTTGTGTGTTGGCAAAAACCATCATGGTGGTCTTATGGCCACCGAGCCAAGAAACATGGCAAGTCAGATCTTGGGGAGACCACTGACAACCTCCATTGTGCTGGTCTGTCCACTCATCCATGCTGTGATCTGTGTTCTTTGGCTGCTGACCTCTCCCCCATCCCCCAACTTAGACTTCCATTCCCTGCCTGAGGAGATCATCATGGAATGCAATGAAGGCTCCATCACCATGTTTTATACTGTGCTGGCTTACATGGGCTTCCTGTCTCTTCTCAGCTTCAGTGGGGCGTTCCTAGCCAGGAAACTGCCCGACAGCTTCAATGAAGCCAAGTTCATCACCCTCAGCATGCTGGTCTTCTGCAGTGTGTGGGTCTCCTTTGTGCCCATCTGCCTGAGCACTAAGGGGAAGTATGCAGTTGCCATGGAGGTCTTCTCCATCTCGACCTCTGGAGCTGGTCTCCTGGCATGCATCTTTCTCCCCAAATGCTACATATGATCTGGCCAGGGCAACTTCTTCTTCCTTCTCTTTCTCCTTCTATATTTTTATTTTATACTGATAATTTTAATTTTATATTTGTAAATCAATGTATTTTTTGTATGTTTGTATTTAATGGTAATTTATTATGTACTATTGTATTTCAATGTATTTTATCATGTTGTAAGCCGCCCCGAGGTTTCGGCAAGGGGCGGCATAGAAATCTTATAATAATAATAATTATTATTATTATTATTATTATTATTATTATTATTATTATTATTCTGAGGTCCAGTCTCAATAGCAGAGACCATCTCATAAGAAAAACATAATGTATGCATTTCATGATTTGGAGAAATCTGTTTATTAATCACAGTCCACTAAACCATTGTTTGAAATTACATTTTTCCATACTGGAGTTAATTGGGCCATTCTGGTTTTCATTTCAAGGAAAAGAAGCCATTCAGCTTCAATATTTGGATGTAGATTATTATTATGTTGCCACTCATTTAATCAACTGATAAGATGGGATAGCTGGTGGTGTATGGTATGCAGTTTGTATTGTTCCGAGGCCTGCATTTGATTTAGTTTCCTGTACTGGACTTCTGGAAAAATTGAATCCTCTCTCCAAAGAGGAAAGACTTCTTTTTCCACTCATAAGCTTCTCTAGCAAGGTGGGATACTTGCCAGATGGACAACTATTCCCTGGACCCATGCTTGTTCAATGGAAATCAAACAAAGCTACATTGTCACTCCTGCATTTTCACTCCTGCTTTGTCTCTTTAGAATGCAGAGTAAGTCTGAAAGGGAAAAAGAGCATTTGCTGGATGTTGTTTGTGAACTACATGGGAGGGAGGCTGAGTTGTGTTCTTGCTGGTGGTGTGTGTGAACAACTCAGCAGGGAACCTCCATGCCTGTGGAAGGTCTGGTGGGTAGTGGTCTCCTTTGAGTGCACGCTCCGCAAGACTGTGTGAGTTGGTGATGTTTGGAAAATGTGAGGTGGTGGAAGTGGCTGGAATGCTCCCTGATTTCCAAGGTGCTTGCTGTGTGGGAGAGTCTGAGAATATCCATCCATGGAAATGGTGGTTTGATGCATAAGGAAGAAAGGGTAAAATTAAAAGGGAAAGGAATGCAGCTTGGGACCCTTTGGAAAAAGGAAAAAGTGGGGTAGTCCAGAGATACATATGTTTAGAATTGTGACCAATTTGCCACAGGAGTCCAACATGTTTGCTGGAGCAGCTGGTGAATGAGAGAAAATAGATGTCATTTTTCCTTGGATGTGAGAGGGGCCCAACCAGTTCAGCCTAATGAAGGTCTGCCTGTGGAAATTCTAAAAAGTTCTTAGCTCTAAGGCCAGATCATAGAGTTGAGATGACAGAAGATGCTCTAACCGGACAGTATCTCCACTTTGTGAGTGCCTCAGAAGTAGTGCACACACAGAGGCCCTGAGCATGTGCAAAGTTTAAAGTGCCTTTCAAAGGTTCACTCTGTTTTCAGCCACAGGGTGGAGATAGGCTTGGCTAACACTCAAGAGACAAAACAAGGCAGTTTTGAACACTGATGGAGAATATATGATAGCTCAAAGCTGATTAAGCCTCATGGAGAAAATCTGTGTGGAGAGCAGATTGTTTTAAAAAGAGGAACCTTGAAGCACTCTCAACAAAGGGCAAGCAGAATTTTAAGGAATAGAAGCATTCTAAAAGTGATGTTGTGAGCATGCATCATATTTGTGTTGAAAAGAAGAAGGAAGTGCAAGAGCCAAGCATTCCTCTCTATCCAGAGATTGAATGACTTCCTTCTTCTCACTCGGAGCCTGGACCATGTCAAGTAGTGACAGATTTTATTTTCTTGGGCTCCAAGATCTCCGCAGATGGGGACTGCAGCCAAGAAATTAAAAGACGCTTGCTCCTGGGAAGGAAAGCTATGGCAAATCTAGACAGCATACTAAAAAGCAGAGACTTCACCCTGCCAACAAAAGTGTGTATAGTCACGGCTATGGTTTTCCCAGCTGCAATGTTTGGCTGTGAAAGCTGGACCATAACGAAGACTGAGTGATGAAGAATTGGAGTCTTTGAATTGTGGTGCTGGTGGAGACTCCTGCAAGTCCCTTGGACTGCAAAGAGATCAAACCAGTCAGTCTTAGAAGAAGTGAACCCTGACTGCTCTTTAGAAGGCCAGATACTGAGGATGAAACTCAAATACTTTGGCCACCTAATGAGAAGGAACAATTCCTGAAGAAGATCCTGATGCTGGGAACAATTGATGGCAAAAAAGGAGGGGATGGCAGAGAATGAGGTGGCTAGAAAGAGTCAGTTGGCGTGAGCTTAAGTGGACTCCGGGGGATGGTGGAGGACAGGAAGGCCTGGAGGAATGTTGTCCATGGGGTTGCTATGGGTCGAACGAGACTTCACAACCAACAACAACAATACCCAGATGACAGGAGTACTCCTTAGTGCCCTCTCTGTGTGGAGGAGCTCATTTTCCTTTGTTGTTCATCCAAGAATAAAAGCAATGAAACCAGTTAGAAGAGAACATGACTGCAGTTGGTGGGGTCAGAAAATCCTTGAATCCCTAAATGAGAGAATAACATCCCCTTGGAAAATGTCATGCTTAGACCTCACCAGTTTATTGACAAAGACATCCAGGGACCCCTCTATCAGAGATAAAATATAACAGTGCTGCCACATAGCCAGTTTCCAGAACATGGAAAGCATTTCTTATAAATTGTGTGTCAACATGATCATGAGGACAACCAGGCTGACCATTTGACGGTGACCCCTAGCCATCCTTGGACAGCAGTACATTAACACAGGCAAGCAAGGGTGAATATTTCCCTGCACCACCTTCTTTGTTCCAACCTCACAATCAAGGGTGAGCTCATCAAGGGTAGAATCATGAGACAGGCTGGAGGCCCCGCTTCCCATGTAGGGAGTCTCGGGATCAATCCTGGCATTTCCGGAGAGGTCTTGGAAGACCCTCCCTCAAACTCCTGAACTGCAACTCCCTCTCAGTGCAGGCACAGAGAATTCAAGAGCACCAAAGCAATGAGAGGATGCAAATCAGCTTCTGACAAGGCCTGCATGGAGTAGAATTATTTATTTTTATATAAATACGACCAAGCAACTCCTTCAGATGCAGATTCTCCCAGGCTCTGACATTGACATGTTCAGCTAATTGTTTAGGTAATCCTAGAGGAGAGAGGAAGGGATCCCATCACACTCCCATAGAATCCCTGCTAGGTACTGACCTTGAGAGGATTGCCTACCTAACCCAGCATGAGGGATACCCTGATAATACTTTTCAGAGCAGCTCTTGATTTCTGCCATGAGGACTAGCACCGTGATTTTGTTCTTGCCAAAGGAGCATGTCTGAACCAGCTACACACACTCCAGCATCCAAGAAGGGCAAAACACAGCCACTCCTAGCAGGTGAGGCTGAACTAGGTGGATGGAGGTTTTGCTCTCCTAGAAGGAAGGTCTATGACTGTCTCTCTTAATTTTCTTAAGCTCCTTTCCCAAGTAATTACAGAGGAATTGTATATTTTAGGCTAAATGGCAAATAAGATGCAGGGAAAGTTAGTTCATAGCTTGGGGAAACGGTTTGCTGCCTGACCAGATGAAGGACCTGCTCATCCTCAGTCTTGTTTCTTTTCTCATGTGCAGTCAAGTCATCTCAGACTTCTGGCAGCCTTATGAATGCTTCCCTTACAAAAACTCCAGTCTTTCTCTGCCCTGACTGGTTCCTGTCAGCTTGAGGCAGTGCCTTCCTTGATGGAGGTCAACCATCTCCTTTTTGATCTTTCTCTCAATCTTCTGCCTTTGTCTTTCCTGAGCAAGGATCTTAGCTGGGTGGTTCCTGGCCACATCTAGGCACAAAAGCGAGCGTCTTGATCTGTTTAAATCTTCAGGTCTGGTTTCAGAATGGAAACAGTTTTAGTCACCCTATGAAGCAAGCTGTTCCAAAGGCAAAGGAACCCTGTTGCACCCCTGGCTGACTTTTGATCCCACCACTCACAGGACCCTTTTGGATAGGCTCTGTCAGCTGGGCCTGGAGGTGCTGCATTGTGATGCTTCCATTCCTTCCCTGTTGGCCACTCTTTCATCCCAGGAGGAGATGGAGGTGTATTATTGCCCTGGCTCCTGGCCCTTATGACATCGAGCACCAGGGGACTTCCTTTTTATCCTCAGGTTCTTTCACATGGACATGAAATCAGTTGGGAGAAGGATCACCTGTCCATTCTCAGGTCATGGAGAGGTGTTACTTCTAGACAGAAGAAAAGTCTGCTAGCTCACACCAAGGCAGCACCCAGTCCAGTTTTCTCTTCATACAAGGATCTGTCAGCTGCCCAAGAGAACTCTCTTTTTAAAAATAACAAGAATGCTATTTTTAAAATAAAATTTCAACAATGCAAAGCAAAAACAATGTAAATACACACATTTTCATCTTTCAGTGTATACAGATGGAGTGCATGCATATGTGCAGATGGCTTTCAAAGAGTTACATGTGAACTTGAACAAAAGCACACCAGATATCTGCGAAACCTCCATTCACAGGTCATATTTATACAGAACTTGTTCAATGGTTGCAAATGAGCCTTTATCCCAAATTGTATTCTTGCTATTTAGCTATCAAAAGGGCATGGAAAGTTCATTTGCACTAACCAAGTGATAACTTCTGGAAAATAGATGGTTCATTTAAAGAACAAGAATATGGGTAAATATGGAAGCATTAAGTGCACACAATTATCCATATACTGATCTGCTTTCCAAAAGAGGCCTCACCAAAACATAGAGTTAAAAGAAAATTTTGCTTTATTACAGCTGCAGCAATTGACAAAGCCTTATCAATGAGTCATCATGGTGTCTAATAGACATAGAACAAGATGTTTTGCAGATTAAGGTGTAACCTCCAATCCATTGAAGTTTAAAAGTGGCAGTTGATTGATAAGGCAAAAGGAAACAGTCCAGTTCCCTATTGCATTCCTGTTCAAGATGGTGTCATATTTACACCCTGTCAATATATAGGTATAAATATAAATTTGGGTTGATCTAACTGATTGACCTGAACAACTTTTTCCAATAGCAGTGGAGCTGTAAAAGCAGGAGGGGCCAAACATGGAGTCAAAGAAGTGTTGTAATGGCAATGCTTTTCATTCAGTCAAAGCAAGTACACAAAGCCAGGAATGATACCAACTTGTCTCTGATGTCCATGAGCTGATTCAAGATCAAGATCACATGCTCTAACTCCACCACAAAAATACCATTTTTAAATGTGGATTTTGCCATTAAATCAATAATTTGAATCAATTGATGTAGCATTATCTGATGTACATTTCTTAACAGTTGCAAATTTGGGAAGAACTTTACACATTTCAATGAGCTGAGAACTTAGTGACATGCAATTAGAGAGAGGATCAAAACTAAAATATTCCCAAAAAGTCTAGAATAGAAAAGGTTCTTGAAATGGAAAATACCAAACTTTAGATGCAAGTCAGCCAAAAGACCCAGTGATAGAAAGAAAGATCTGAGAAGTCAACCTTGCCACTTTCAAATCAAATCAGATTCAATTCTGTATCATTACCATCACAGACCAGAATAAAACAGAGCTACTGAAGTCCCTTTGCCATCGCCATAAGCAATACAGAATTTAAATACATTAAATGCTACAATTATTGACCCAGTATTAAAATGATGGTAAAGGTAGGGAGTCCCTTGGACTGCAAAGAAGTCTAATGAGTGAGTCCTAAAGGAAATCTATCCTGACTGTTCTTTAGAATGACAGGTACTGAGGATGAAGCTCAAATACTTTGGCCACCTAATGAGAAGGGAGGACTCATTGGAGAAGACCCTGTTGATGGGAACAATTGAAGGCAAAAGGAGAAGGGGATGGCAGAGTTTGAGGTGGCTGGATGGGGTCACTGGGGCAGTGGGTGTGGGGTTGTTTGGACTCCAGGGGATGGTGGAGGACAGAAACGCCTGGAGGAATGTTGTCCATGGGGTTTCAAAGTCGGGCCTGACTTTGCATCTAAACAACAACAACAACCTTTGAGCATGTGGTAAGATGTAGTACTGTGATGTCATGTGGTTGCCTTTGTGTTCCCTGTCAGGGTGGGATCCTCTCCAGTGGTGGAGAAAAACACTCCCTGCAACTGAGGGCAAATAGAGATAAAATAACAAAACAGTGTTTCCAAACAGAGGGAAAACCAAATGCTTATTCAAAGAACCAAACCCATTTTTATTTTTTTAAAGATTTTTATTAAACATTTTAAACTAAAAACTAAAAACATCAATCATCAAATACATAGGACGTATTGGGTCAGCCTCCTATAATGTATCTTTTTAAGATTCTATAATCAAATTCAGATCAATTTATACAAATTTAAAAACATCTTTAAATCTAAGCAAAGTCCCATTTCACCAGCAAATTGTAAAAAAGGTCCCAAGTTTGATAGAAGTCAGTATCTTCTTTCTCCTTCAGTAATAAAGTCAATCTGTCCATTTCTGCACAGTCCAGAATTGTTTTTAAAATGAGTTCCTCAATGGTAATTCCTCACTCTTCCAGTATTAAGGAAGCACAATCCTCACCGCTGTGTTTAAATGTAGCATCAAATACATTTCTTGTTTGCTAATATTTTCTGGTATAATGCCTAACAAGAAAATTTCAGATTTAAAAGCTAAGGGTTTCTGTAGCATTTCCTCAAGCCATTTATGTATTTTAATCCAATACTTTTTTCACATATTCACAGGTCCACCACATATGGTAAAAAGTACCCACATCATGTTTACATTTCCAACATCCGTTTGACATATTTGGGAACATCTTAGCTAATCGATTTGGTGACAAATACCATCTATAAAACATTTAATATAAATTTTCTTTATGCGACGTTGCTAAAGTTACCTTAATATTTCTCTCCCATAGCTTTTGCCACTTTTCTAATTCAATATTATATCCAAAATTTTTTGCCCATGTTATCATAGTTTCCTTAACCTGTTCCCCTTCCATTTTCCTATCACGTAAGAACTCATAAATTCTTTTCATCATTTTCGCATCTGTTTTTAGCATCACTTGATCAAAGGCTGTTAGGTCTTTATAAAACCTCCATATTTTACAGTCTTTAGCATATCTTAATTGCATCTGCGCCTTATACCACCAAGAGATATTGAGTCCCTGTTCTTGTATTTCTTAATCTAGTTTCAGAAATTTGAAGATTTAAATCCTCAAAAAATTTTTTATCAATTTTTACGGGAATCATGTGAAACAAAAACAAAAGTTTTGGTAGTATATTCATTTTGACAAGTGCTATTCTTCCCATCAAAGACAATTGCAAATTGGTCCATTTTTCCAGGTCACCTTTAATATCCTTCAATAATTTATCATAATTGTCTTCTTTCAAAGTTGTGCATTTAGCTGTAAGGTAATTCCCAAGTATTTAACCTTTTTAACAATCTGCAAGTCCACTTGTTCTAACCAAACCCATTTTTAGATGTGGCCAATGCCCACTACTGGCCTGACAGGTCCCATGAGTGTATCTGGACTGTGAAGGCCAAACAGTCTTTCTGGATACTGCACAGAAAGGTCCTTATTCCCAAGTAAATTAGTATCAGGGAAGCAGATGCCAACTCCATTTTATTTCTGTCACTATGATGCTGCCATGATTTAAATGAGTTAGAATGCAACATGGACTATTGCATTCTTGGACTATATTCTTGGACTATTTCTCACTCTTCTTTCCTTTTTTTTTTTTTTTTGTGACATAAATAAATAAGGGTTGGTGAGCAGGTGGCATGTTTTGCTGTAACACATAGTGATGAGGAAAGAGAGGACAGCCTGCTGCATACTTCACACCTGAGGACAGATGGAAGTCTAAAGAAAAACCTCCTTAAAGACCATCATGTGCGGGATATAAAAGTACCTGTAGAATCTGATTCCCAGGTTCAACCTTAGCACCCACAATATGGAGATGATAAAACAGAACTAATTGTGTGGGTGTGTGGCAATCACTGTCGATGTAATGAATGTGCAGTGCTCTGAGCATTCTTGGGAACCTATATAAATTCCAAATATTATTTGTTCGTGGCATTTCTATCTCATCCTTTCTGCAGGAGGTGCAGAGAAAGACACGCACAATCCTCACCACTGTTTTATCCTTGCCATAATCCTGTGAAGTAGATTAGCCTGAGAGAACAGGACTTGCCCATGGTCACTGAATGGACTTCATGTCAGGGTGAGGATTTGAATTTATCCTTCATTCTAAATACTATGCTGGTCTGAATCACATAAATCTCAAATAAACTGAAGGCAATGTCAAAATCAAACAAGCACAGGACACCAAAACCATTTTTGATGAAATCTATATCAAGAATGCTACAAAACAATACCTGGCTCCTTATTTTCTCTTGAAATCTAAGTGCACGTCCTTATGAACACTGAGAATGGCCACTATCAGCCCTGACTGATATCAGGAAATCTAAAATAGGTTTTTAGTTGTCCATATGCCTTTCCTCATTTAGGATGAAATTTAAAATTCAGCCCTGACTAGAACTCCTGTATGTAATTTATTCCTTCACTTCTTTCTGTGACCTTTGTCATGGATACTTTCTTTAAAAGACAAGAACAAAAAAACAAAAGTTTTGCTGCAGTATCTCTCATTTAATTAAATAAACCTATTTCATTCAGTTTCTTCTGGAGAACTATTACTTCCTATTTCATTTAAAGCACATGAAAATATGCCAGATGGTTTGAATGTCTTTCGATACCAGACTGTCATTTGTATAAAATACCACCCTAATTAAGTCTGTCTCCATTTCCAAAAGATCATAAAATCCAACACACAATCAGGACATTCATTTCTTCATTTTTTAAATCATGTTTTTGTCATACAGTGCAAAAACATAGCCTGGAGGAATGTTGTGCATGAGGTCACAAAGAACCAGACACAACTTTGTGACTAAACAACAACAACAAAGTTAGGAAGAAAAGTAAACCAGAAAATGTCAATTAAGAAAGACCTCCCAGCACCCTAGTTTTTGCAGTATAATCCTCTATATTGTGTTGCAGTATAATCCCCTATAAAGCATTTTCTTTAGCTTAATTATTTTAACCACTCTATTATAAGAGCCATCAAAATGGGCCATGGAGTATAGCATCTCTCATGTTCCAAATTAGAGATTGCTGCAATCCAACATCTTCTTCCAGGTGTGAATCGCACCTGCAAAGAATTTAGCAGCACTATCCATGACAGTGGGATTACAGTCTGAGAGCAACAAAGAGTTGTAAGATTGAACCGTACATCCCAGCAGCCTGTTCAGCAATGGGAAAATGAAATCAGCATGAGTGTCTCTATAGAATATGCAGTTCAACAGAACATGGTCTGTGGTTTCAATGTGTCCAGATCCACAAGGGCATAGCCGCTCTATAAAGGAACTGTCTGTATAACAGCCCTCTAGGATGGCTGAAGGAAGCCCACCTCAGCAGGGCAGTGTGAGCACCCTTCTACATTTGGGAACCTCCAGTTGAGTGAGGTAAGGTGTGGGTGCACAGATCATCTGCAACCCTCAGTAATATACATTTGATATGCCGGTTAGATCTCTTTGGCCCTCCATGTCTGTGATTAATTGTTTAATAGCAGCCTTAGCCTGATCAAAGCCCATACTTAGCAGAGGTGATGGAAAGAGACCCAAAGCTGTCAGTTTCTGCCCAACTGTCTTTGTCCAGCTAGATTTGTAATCATGCTGGGAAATGAAAGAAAGAAGGCCTGCTGGAAAGAAGAGCAATCTAAGGGAAGATGAGAGGATGGTTGCCCACACCCTGGCCTCAACTCTAACCTGACCAGGCTCTAAATGGAGCTTTACATTGGAGACACCCTTGGGTGTTCCTAAGACTGCCCCCAAGAATTTTATTGAACATGCTCCAATGACATGATAGGTAGGGCCGCAGATGGACACCATACAATAATTGAGCTAAGGCCTTTGCCTGGAATAATTTTAGAGCTGTGGGGAAATAGTGGCCTGCTTTGGGCACATGAATTGTAACATGGCCCAAGAGCTTACCTGAGCATTGCTGGCCAAGTGTTCACTGGCACCCACCACTCCACATTATTTTTAAATGTCTCCACTAGTATGAAACCTTCGCTTGGGGCCTTGCCCAGTTTCACGACTCCCATGTATATCATGAACAATTTGAGGTATGGTATTCATCTTGAACATATTAAACTTTGTCCACAAACTCAACTTTTAAGTCTGTCTGTCTAAATGGTGTGAGATCTCATTAGCTTATTCAAACTGAGCTTGATCATTTGAGATGTGTCTTTGGGAATTAATAATTTCAATTAAAGCACCCCAGCATCTGGGCACTCTTGAAGTTGCCAATTCAGAGACTGAATAGCCAGAAAAGTTACTGAATGTATTTTTCAATAATTTTATTAACTGGCTTAATAATATTATTTTTATTAGAACATTTCTATGCCACCCCTTGCCGAAGCCTTGGGGCAGCTTACAACACAATAAAATGCAATACAATACAAAAATAACAATATAAAATTAGGATTAACAATATAAAACAAATAAAAAATATAAAAGATATAAAAGAAGTTATAAAAGAAAAGAAAAGAAGTCGCCCTGGCCAGATAAATAAGTAAATATTGTTAACACTTAAAATGACGTTTAAATAAAAAGGTCTTCACCTGGCGCCGAAAAACAAATAACGACAATTAAAATGACATTTAAATAAAAAAGTCTTCACCTGGTGCCGAAAAACAAATAACGAAACAACAAAATAATGATAATACAAGACAATACAAAAATACATCCATAACAACAAAAAATTAAAGAAAACAACTTACAAGTCAAATACATTGAATTATATCAACCAATCAAAAACAATTAATGCCTTTAATATGAAACACAAAGGGTGTACTCCACACTAGGATCTTCAGCTACATGATTTTTTTTATTCATATCACCATTTCTTTTGCTTCTTCTATGCTTCCCCTCTCTGAGGAAGACCCCGCACCATCCAAAATTGTATTGGATCATACAAAGCTTTAATGTCCTTCCCTTACGTATTCAATGAACAAACCCAAAATGTCATTAAATTCATTATTTGTCAACTTTTTTTCACCTCAATACTGCACATTAACATGTTGTTATAGCTATGTTCCAAATTTCTTTCTACCATTTACTTAATTGGAAATCACCATCTCCCTTCCAAGTCTTCACTGTTATTAACCTAATGGATGTTAATGTGTTATTCTTTCCTATTCCAATTACATTTTCTTTCATGAAATAATGACAACAATGAAATTCCAGGGTGTGTTTCAATATCGAAATGTAATATTTTGCTAATTTCCTTGAAAACTGCTTCCCAAAATTTCATATTTTCACATTCTCACTACATATGGATGCAAGTATCTACTTTCTGACCACATCTCCAACATATATTGGAATACTCATTACTCATACAATATAGTTTTAGGGGTATCAGATACCATTTCCATACCAATTTTTGAAATGTTCCTTTTCTCTTATTGACATACTTTTTAACATTCTCTTAACCCATGCCTTTATTCATTCTTCTTTCTTATATCCCTCCTGAAATTTCTTTCTCATGAGATCTTAAGAGGGACATATTGATCTTGCACTTCTTATAAAATCTTTCAATCTCACTTATTATTACTCTTATTTGCACATTCACTTGTTTTTCCAATTGTAAAACAATCTCTTCACATTTAGTAATATCTCTTAATTCACCATCTTTCTTTACTCATTCTTTAGTCCATTGTTCTTCCTGCAAAACAGTAAGCCAGTTTACTTTTTCTTTTCCTAACACCACCTTTACCCTTTCCTTATTATTTATTTTCCTGAAACAATCATTTAACCAAGTGTTCAAAAGAGTAGATAGGAAATTGCTATGGCAAACATTGGCCCAATACAGAGTAAGTTAACATCTTATTTGAGTATGCAAAAGCTTATATAGTGATTACAGAAGTGTAGTTAGAGCAAACCAAGGAACATTGGAACTCTTCACAATAACATCAGGGGTAAAACAGGCATGTGTACTATCACCACTTTTACTGATCACCTACATAGATAGCATAAGCAAAATAGTCGAGCACAAAATTGGAAATAGCATCAACGAACTTCCCTTTGCAGATGAACAGGCAGTGCTAGAAAGCACAGCTAAGGAGCTGCAGCAACATCTGAAGAATGGAATAATATGTGGGATAAGAGAATTTATGTCAATACATTTATGTCAATAATACATAATTTATGTCATAATAATCAAATAATAAATAATACATTTATGTTGATAAGAAATATTTTTATATAAATTTGTTTGGAAATGGTACTTAACTCTGGTTAAATTGAATTAAATGAATAATGAATATTCCAATGTATGTTGGAGATGTAAACAGAAAGTGGGTACATATTTCCATATATGGTAGGAGTATAAATATATAAATGAGTTTTGGAAAGTGGTTTTCAAAGAAATAAGTAAAAAAATGAATTTAAACATTGAAGTAGACCCTGGACTAGCATTGTTGTCATTCTTAAGAGAACGAGGAGACAAAGTATTAAAAAATTGATGACAATTTTATTAACAGCAGTAGGATTAAAAATAGCAAGGAATCAGAAAAAAAGTGATTAAGAGATGACTGGTATAAGGAGCTGAAGTTTGAAATGCAGCTATCAATGATAAGTTAACTTGAGGTGTTAAATAGAAAAAACTTTGAAAAGTAAAACTACTTTTGAAAATATTTGGAGACTGTGCATTGAGTGAGTCTAAATAAAAAGAAAGTGGTGTGAACCTTCACAAGAGTCAAAGAAGTCCTGGAAGGGAAGTGGGGGATGGGCAACCCACATAAATACATGATCTTACATTAAGTAGCATGATTTGCTGGTCCTGGTGGAGGAAGCACTGCTACAATTGTATTCTTTAGTTATCTTTTTTAGTAGTGCTTAAATATGTTCATTACTATTGTATTAATTGTATTGTTTATGTTTGTTTAATCAAACAAAACAAAAAACTCAACCCACCCACACTCTGGAACATGCCCTGATTCAACTGCCATGGATTTAGAATCAAAGTGCTGGTGGATGCAAAGGAGCATATCCTGGAGATTCCAGGCCAGTATATTACATTGAGTCTCTAAGAAATTTTCAGTGGTCTTGGGACTAACATCTAATAGACCCTGCACTGTCCAGGAAAGCTCCACTGAGCAGCAAAGAGAAGGCTGAGTACACAGAGTGAGGTGTCCTTCTGTTGCCACCCTCAATGTTCCAAATGCACCTTCTTTTGGGAAACTTCCTCTTTCTGATTGCCCCTCTTGAAATTCTCCTCCAACTGTGTGCTTGCAATCTTCTAACTTGTTCCATTGCACTCAGTCTGGGAAGCACATTAGAGAAATTTGAGCTCCTCCACACAGAGAAGGCTCCAAGGAGCACTCATGCCACCAGGATGGGCCTCTCTGTGTTCTGGACATCAAACAAGTATTCAAAGAAACAGCTGCATCTCCAAAGGAAACCCCCAAAGACTGTTCGTATAGCATACAGACATGTTTGTTAGGGGGAACTGACTCCATCATTAGGGGCTGGAAGGTCTACCCAAATGAAGCATCATCCAGTTTATTTTGCTTGTGTTGGAGACTATGCCATGAAGAAGAAGTGTGTGGGGCACTTGTGTCCTGTTGCTCGCTTCATGGGACGATCCACCTGGGCTGGGGCCAGCAACAGGTCCAACATGACCCACAGGTGATGCCCTTCAGCAGGATGCCTCCAGATGGGGTAAAAGAGCAGAGTGTGCCAGGCACCCACCTCCTGCTGCAGTCATCTCCTCTGCAGCTGGACCCAGGCCTGGTCTTCTCCCCAGCCATCCCCATGTCACTTCATAGGAGGCCTGTTTGCTCAGTGAGAAATGCTTGGAGAATGCAAACTGGTCCATGGTCACGAGGGCCACAGAGCGGAGCTTCATTCATCATGGCAATGAGCCCCAGGAGACCACAAGGGGGATGAAGGCATGGGGAGGGAGCCAAGCATGGTCACTTGTAAGGCCAGGGAAAACACGCCAGGCTCATCATGGGTGTGCTTCCCTCAATGCACCATGAATTACAACAAGGGATGGCCATTGCATGCAAACCTATCCACTGTATCCCCCACCTGTCCTACACTCTGCATGCAAAAGCCATCTATCTATCTCTTTCCACTGAGAAGCAAGGGCTATCCATTTAGTGGGAGTACCCAGACATGCTTCCGGGCATGAGCATCCCCAGGTAGGTCTCTTGCTGCCTGACCAGAGAGCTTCAGCGACTGGGCAGGATGGAAAAGAAACTAACTCAACTAATTACTGAGCAGCCATTTTGCCTTTCCATTGTGGGGCACTGCATCTCCAAGGCACAACAGTCCAGGGATTGCCCCGTCAATGGAATGGCCAGGTTAATGGCTGGGTGTTGTAATCAGTCACTGTGGTCTGAAGTCACCCCTCCTTTCCAATCCAGTAAGGTTAGTCACGAATCATTGTCCAGCCAGGTCTCCATGATGGATTGTGGGGCTTACATGAAGACAGGTCAAAAGGCAGAAAGAAAGATGGAAAGAGCATTTACAATGGGCCACAGAGAAACAAAGAGTGATATAAACTTATTTTACAACTTAGAGCACCCAGGCTGTGGTTATTTTTCTACCCTGGAATTATGGAAGTTCCTGGATGTCTTGATGAATTCCATGGGGATTTCAACCTGAGAAGTGAATAACGGAGAAATGCCAGTGAAGGAGCCAGTAAAGTCGATTTGATCTGGCCCCTTCACATTCAGCTGCAGTTGCGTCAGTTCACTCGGCATCTGTGCATCCTTTCCGATGATACAGTCCCCTGCTGGGGCTGTACAGGGAACTGCTCTTCTGAGTGCCACGAACTGAGGAGGGAAAAGGCGTTGTGTCTCGGATGATTGTGCTGGTCTTGCTGCTGCTTTGGCTCCTACCTGAGGCCACCCAGATGGTGCAGAGGACCGTGTGTTCTGTGCTCCTTCCCACTCTCTTGCAAAAAGACTATCACAGGCCGGGAGACCTCGTTGTTGGGGGTAACCTTCCACTTGGTAGTTATTCATATGCGAAGAAAGAAGACTTTCATGGACGACCCAATCTCATCATGAACGCTATTGCAATGAAGGTGTCCCCAAGCGGGGTAAAGGGAGGGAAGCTTGTCTACATGCTTCTCATCATGGAAGGTTTCCTGCAGGGAGATGAAGCAGTCTTGCTGTCCATGTTCAAATTGTTATAGCTTGAAATTTCACTGTCTTCTATCAATAGCTTCAACTGATCTGATGGGTGAAGGGGCAGGCTTCTTTTTAGGCTTCAGACATAGCTAACCAGTAGTTATTGTATGTTTGGGCTATCAATTCGGTGGGAGAAATGCCTTGGCATTCCTGCTCCCTCTCCTTCCACATAGATCAAGAGAAGGAACAGTTTTTGCTGTGCTAAAACTGACTAGTTAAACTGGTTTTGTGGTACAGAAGCAGAGGGCAGTAGAGCTCAAGGAGAGAAGATACCAGTTCAGAAAGAATAGCTGCCTTTGTTGAAAAGAACCTGAGTGCTCAGAAGCTGATCCCAAGCTGAAGACATCTGCACCTGACGAAGCAGAGAGAGCTCGCTCCACCTTCGAGGAAGCTCATGCTGCTTGCACACACCTGCCTGGAACCCCTGGTGCTTGGTCAGACTGCTGAGCCTGATGCTGCATGATCTGACAAATGGTGCTGAGCCAGCCCACCCTCTGCACTTGCTCAGTTTAATTTCCCATAGAAGCTGAAACTGCCTGGTTGCCCCTGACTCCCTGACTCTTCTCTGGGTCTCCTGGCTTTGGGATTCCAGCTCAGGATTCCCCCTCCTGAATCAGAATCAGAGCCTACAGCCACGGAAGGCTGCAGTGTAGGAGCAGTGGGAGCAACCCTTGCAGCAATCCCTGAGAGCACAAGCCTATCACAATGAGTGGTCAGCAAGCTCCGGGCAGCAGTTCATCCAGATATTTCAGGAGAATTTCTTTCACTGTGTATTAATTCCAGAAGTTGAACTTCTCTGCAACGACCCCATGGGATTTGCAAGCTCAGTGTCTAGAAAGATGAGACTTTCTTTAGAGTGTGTGGAAGTGGAAGGACCTTTTCACACTCTTCTTCTCCACATTTGCAATACAAGCCTCACCCACCTCCCAATATCACTCTCACCACTACAGGAGTATAATCCGAAACTATCAGCACTTCCTGGCCGTGGTGTTTGCCATCATTGAGTTCAACAAGGATCCGACTCTCCTGCCCAACACCACCCTTGGCTTCCACCCCTGTGAAAACATGGACCTTCCCATATACATGTATGTGAACAACCTCTCTCTGCTCTCCAGTTAGGGGAGAATGCTACCCAATGCTAAATGTGACAGGCAAGATCACCTTATCTTTGTTCTTGGGGGTCTGGATACTAAATCCTCCAGGGAAATGGCATCCATTTTGGGTGTCTACAAGATCCCACAGGTAAGGGGGTCAAGCTGGATGGAGGTGCGGGAGCTGTAGAGCCCCAGAATACAGAGCATGACTGGAGAGCCTCCAAGAAGAGCTTTGCCTCTGCCATGCTTGTGTAGCCCACCATTAGGAAGGCAGGCACAGGCATCCTTCTGCCCTGGCTAAACCACCAAGGGGTAGCCTTAGGCTTCACCAGGAATTTCAGGAGCTGATTGCCTGCCAGGAACTCTTCTGGTTTATTTAGGTTTTAGACTGGAAAAAACTGCCAAGGATTCTTGTAAGACCTGCAAGTCTCAGAAACAAGGAAGACACTCACACATAATTGTTCAATGGGTCTAAATCTCTGGCACATTTGTGATGATTAATGCAAATCAGATCAGTAACACTGGTTATGTATTCCTTTGCATCATTGTGTAGCAACATTTGCCATGCTGCCCATTCAAATGTGGAAACTTGCATTAAATCCTTCAGGTGTTCTACAGTGGCAAGTGGCAGCTCGTCTTTCCAGTGTGTTAAGAATAGAATGTTGGCTCTCAAAGGGCCACAGACACTCCATTTTCATGGACCTTGTAGTGATTTCCCAGAGATGCGCAGGTAATTCCATTGAACATACTCAAGCTTGAATATTTAGGAAGTTCTTATCCCAAGTTCTCTTGAAAGCACTGAATCATCCTGAAAGGAAGCTACCTTTGGGAATGCCAAAACACATGGAGATGAGAAGCATTAGCTACATTGCACCTCCAGCAACTGGCCAAATTAATTAAGACAGTATCAAGGAGACATTGTTGTAATGAGAATGCCAATTTTTGTGGCATTAAGCATACCCTCAGTGCCATAATGGCTTGCCAAGGAGGAAATACAGCAGGTGAGCATCGGCAGATGTTTTTCAGCTCATCTTCAGGGCTTGATTCCTCAGAGAGCAGTTGTTCGCCACACAGCTCACCTTGCAAAGCGAGCAGGTGTGGAGTGAAGGCACTTTCCCACTTAGTTTCAGGCTCCCTAGCAGAGCTTCTCCCCCACCCCCATTTTATATGTCCAATTGTATATTGGCTCAAAGTGGAACCATATAGTCCAAAGAATACCTTGCTCAGAGGTTCAAAAGCTGCACACTCCTTGTATGCATTCAAAGGAGATCCATTCTGGATTATGATCAGAAGGGTCCATTTCAATGAGCAGAAGCTTTGGTCATGTCTGCCCATGAGCTCTGTAGACTGTCTTAATATTTGTGCTGATGCTGGTGATGATAACTCCACCAAGTGCATGTGGCTGAGTGTGAGTGTGAGTGGGAGCTTATGGAGGAGATATACCTAAGATCTCTCAGAACTTCACTTGCTGCTGAGATATCGATTGCATGAGAGAGTCCTTCTTTCTGAGTTGCAGTCCATGCATTTAAAGTCATGGAGAGTGCAAAAGAAAAAAAAGCTGATGTCAGTTGAAATATCCTGGTCTTTATGTACAGCTGCATGAGATTAACCAGAAATTCTTCCTTTAGCTTGATACGCTTTCCTCCACCATGATCATGAAGAAAGAAGGGAACTTCCATCCTTCTTCCAAATCGACCCCCTTGAAAGTCCCCTGTATGTGGGCTTGGTCCACCTGCTCCTGCATTTCCAGTGGAACTGGATCGTGCTGCTGGTTCAGAATGATGACCATGGGGAAAAATTCCTCCAGACCCTGGCACCCATGCTCCAACAGAAGGACATCTGTGTGATCTTCACTGAAAGGCTCAGCACCACATGGATCAATCAAAAGAAACTTGCATCTATTCCTCATTCTTGGTTGGCACCACAAGTCATGGTACTCTTTGCGGACAACTCGGTACTAACACAATTATCATTCTGGTTTTATAATTACCTCAAAAAACGAAATATGTACTTAAAGAAGGTGTGGATTGTTTTCTCGCCATCAGAAGTATTTGCAGTGAATAAAAATTTAGACGCTTTGCATTTATTAACCCTGCATAGTCCTTTGCAGTTCAGCATTCACAGGAGAGATGTACCACATTTCAAAACATATCACTTGGCATTAGATCCATTGAGACCCCAAGGAGACGTCTTTCTGCGCAAGTGGTGGGAAGTGGCATTTTGGTGTCAGTTTCCGATTCCAGAACAAGAGCTTCCACAGCTGAAGAATGTATGTACAGGGAAGGAGATGCAGAGTGCAGCCCATATCAACCTGTTCAGTCCAAGCATGACAACTCAGAGCTACCATGTCTACAATGCTGTCTATTCCTTGGCACATGCCCTGCATGCCCTGTCCTCATCTCACCTGACAGAATCAAGGATGGGGGAAGGCAAGAGGCTTTGGAAGATTCAGCCTTGGAAGGTGAGCTCCTTCTCCTGGCTCAGCCGGCTCAGGTAAAGAGCCCTGATGGTCTGATTCCCAAAGCAAAGGGTGGACGTCGGAGAACTCATGTCCGTCTGTGATGGAGACATTCAGGAAAGCATTTCCCTTGGACTATGAAATTTCCATGCGGGCCTTTCCAAAGTGAGCATTGCAGGGAATCACAGAGGTCCTCCTCACTCTCCCTGAAATCCCCAGACCACCACAGCCATTCCTCCTCTGTTTCTTTCTTCTTGACATGCAAAAGAAAGATGCTGGTCCCTGGGCGAGATGGAACAAACCCCTTTAGCTGCCCATCAGGAATGAGGGGTGCACTGCAGAATGCAGGCTCCAGGCAGGAAGCCAAACCCCTGGGCAAGGGCGGGGGGGGGTATTGTAACTATACAATTGATGATCATGAGAAATGGGTTGAGGGAGTCACCCAACTTGTGTGAAAGAGGAGTTGGTTGGCAGACATCACAACTCTCTGTTCACCACTGTGTTTTCAAGGCGTCTCTGCTCTTTCAGATTCTTGGCCATTTGGCAAAGGTCTGGTTTAACAACAGCGCAGGGGAGGAAGTCTCTTTCTCTGAATATGGCAAGAGATACAATCTCCTGAACTGGGTGCACCATGGAAATGAATCATTTCATCCTGTTCAAGTCGAATGGGTCGATGTGGGAGCTCCGCTAGGTCAAGACTTCTCCATTCATTCAGAGGGAATCGTCTGGGCCTCAGAGGTGGGCTGCAGCAGTTAATCTGGGCCCATGGCAATGAAAGCATGAGGTTGTTCAATCTGTGAAGAAAAGTTGTTGCCTGGGGATGTCAGTCCAGGGAGCTCCTGAGTGTAGAGGCAACAAATCATTGGCCACTTGGGAAGAACAGCCTTGCACAACAAAAACTCCCAAACTGAGTCTCTCCAGTCTCCAGGTCAGTCTGCAAAGAAGCTTCAGGCCTGATGCCCTGGAGAGCAGCTGACAGTTGGAGCAGGCAAGGCTGGGCAAAAGGCACCGGAATGCCCCAGCAGGCAGTAGTCAAACGTTCTTCTTCACCCAAAGAGTGGATTGATATCTCCCTCATCGCTTCTATCCCTCAAAGAATGCAAAGATCATGGCATGGAAAGTCTGGGGAATGATTCAGAGTCCTCTCAAGTGTATTTTCCCTAAACTGGGTATGTCTTTTTCACTTATAGGTAATCCCACCTGCAAGGTGCGTGGAGCGCTGCTCTCCAGGGCACTGGAGAAGAGCTCAAGTGGGGAAGTCCGTTTGCTGCTACATGTGTGAGAGCTGTGCAGAAGGGATGGTTTCGACATCTACAGGTACCTCCAACATTGAGCGATCTCCCCAAGCAAGGGTCATTAGGAAGGAAAAGACTGTGTACTTCTCACAGGAAGATTTTTGTAGACAGGTGGTGTATCTTTGCCTACTTCTGAGGTTACCTGTTTCTCAAAGTAATCATAATAAAGATTTTTTTTAAAAAAAATGTTTAATTGAGATGACTGTGGCATCAGGAAATTGCAAAGGGCAGGTTCATCCTGTCCTGACTCTGGTACAACTGGTGTCAGTATGTGAGGAGAAGAAATTTTGCACTTTTTATTATTCTGGTCTATTGGCCAAAGCTAAAGGTCACCCCTGGCAAAGGATGCTATATGGGGAATTCCCAGATGTTCTTTCTGGACTGAACTTGTCCTAGATGTTCTCTGTCCTGAGTCATTAAAGCAGCTTTGCTCATTTCAGATGCAGCTTACTGTTCTCCATGTCCACAAGATTATCACCCAAACAAGAACCATGACTGGTGCATCCCCAAGACGATCCACTTCCTTTCCTTTCAAGAGACACTGGGTCTCCTTTTAGTGTCCCTGGTCCTTTTCCTCTGTCTCAGCACATCTGCTGTTCTGGCAACATTTGTTAAATATCACAACACCCACATAGTCAAAGCCAACAACCGGGACCTCAGCTATGCCCTCCTCATCTGTCTTCTGCTCTGCTTTCTATGTGCCTTCCTATTCATTGGTTGCTCCACAAAGCTCACCTGTATTCTCCAACAAGCTGCTTATGGTACCACCTTCTCTCTTGCAGTTTCTTGTGTGTTGGCAAAAACTGTAATGGTGGTCATGGTCTTTACGGCCAGCAAGCCAGGAAACATGGCAAGTCACCTCTTGGGGAGACCAGTGACAACATCCATTGTGGTGGTCTGTCCCCTCATCCAAGTTTTGATCTTTGCTGTCTGGTTGCTGACCTCTCCCCCTTTCCCAAATCTGGACTTTCATTCTCTCTCTCTGGAGAGACCATTGTGGAATGCAATGAAGGCTCTGTCACCATGTTCTACGCTTTCTTGGCTTACATGGGCATCGTGGCTCTCCTCAGCTTCAGCGTGGCTTTCCTGGCCAGGAAACTGCCTGACAGCTTCAACGAAGCCAAGTTCATCTCCTTCAGCATGCTGGTCTTCTGCAGCGTGTGGGTCTCCTTTGTGCCCACCTATCTGAGCACTAAGGGGAAGTATGCGGTGGTGGTGGAGGTCTTCTCCATCTTGTCCTCTGGGGCTGGTCTCCTTGGATGTATCTTTCTACCCAAATGCTGCATCATTCTTTTGAAGCCCAGTCTCAATAGCAGAGACCATCTCATCAGAAAATTATAATCTAAAAATTTCATCATTTGGTGATATTTTGCTCATTAATGAGCAGCTCTTCTGATTAATATTTGCAAAATGCTGAAGCTCCTTGTCCCCCCGTCCCCATGTTCTTTGTGATGATACCCAAGTGGGGGGAAGTTTGCTAGGGAGGTTGAAGCTGAACTCCACAACTTATTTTATTTGCAACATGGTCAACACTTCTTCCTTATGGGAACAAGCACTGAAATTGTGCACTGCTGGAGAAGCTGAAGGTCTTTTGAGGCAACTGGTCTGAATCTGTCCTCAACCACCATGTGACTGCAGGAAGGCATCTTGGATTGCAGAACTATTGGGGGACGGTGCCATAAAATACTGACATTGTCAGGTTTCCCCTCCTTGTTGTGCTATTGAAAATCTAAAACAAATAGTCCCTTTTGAGGTGAGCGGAGTTAGAGAGAGAGGGTGGGACATATATATCTGCTATTGACCCATTTGAAGAATACAGTTTTCCTCCTGTTTCTGTTCCCTGCTGAGGTCTCCATATTCTTCTAATTGACTGTGGCTGAGCATCTGTACTCTCTTAGATTTCTGATGCAGAAACCTTTATTTTCTGTGAATAAAAACAGTGTGCAAGCTCTCACAATGAAATAAACACGTGGACTGGAAAACTGACTTTTCTCAGTCAAGGTAACCCTTATGGATCTGAGGGTGTGCTTTGGTTAGTGAATCTTCTGGTTCTCCTCCTGGGAGGAGAATTTGACACCACTGGAGACATGGATGCAAGGGCCTGTCAATACACTCACCAGCTGTGCCAATTAGAAACTTAATGGGAACAGCATTGGTGAACCCCTCAGAAACCAGCCCCAAAGTGTTCACGAACAGAGCTTTGGGTGAATAGGCTCCTGCTGAGAGGACAACTTTCCACCGGGAGTGTGTGTATTGGAAGTTGCAAATTCTTTGTAGCTATATGGAATAAAGACTCTTTGAATAATTGCTGAAGTGTTTGTCTTGTTTGGGAGAGGACATCTAGCTCACGACAATGTCCCTTTCTGGGAACCATCATGCTAGACGTTCTCCAACTCTAACCTAGGATGACATGATCCTAGAGTTGAAAGCAGTGGTGACATATGGGATTCAGCTTCTCACAGGCTTAAGGCCAGAACCTAGAAACCTAGAAACAAAGAAACAGAGCAAAGTCAGAAGTGGTCTCCTGGGCCATCTAGTCTGAACTCTGGCACCAGCCGGCTCCGCTCATGACATGCCCACCATGTGCATGTCCAGCCTATCTTTCAATGACCTCTTGTGGAAGCCCATTCCACACCCTTGGGGTCCTAACTGTTAGGAAGAACTTCCTGGCATCTAAATGAAACCTTGGTTCCCTCAGCTTTGCTCCCTTGGAGCGCATCCTGCCTTCCTCTGCAGGGGAGAACAGGTCTCTACCCATCTCCATGTGACATCCCCTCACATACCTGTATGTCACCAACATATCCCCTCTGAGTCTCCTCTTCTCCAGGCTGTAGAGACCCAGTTCCCTCAGTCTCACCTCATGGGGATCCCCTGCAAACTAGCCATCAACCTTGTGGCCCTATGCTGCACTGACTCTAACCTGGCTATATCCTTTCTGTAATGAGGGGCCCAAAACGGAGCACAATACTTCAGTTGCAGGCATACCAGAGTCGTATAGAGTGGAAGTAATACCTTTCTCGATCTAGAAGCCACACTTCTGGCTATGCAACCAAAGTGGCAGTCACCTTCTTGATACTGCATCACACTGCTGACTCATGTTTAGCCAATTGCCAATTCATGAAACAACAATTAATACAAATGGAATTTGGTGGAAAATTTATTAATACGATATCAAATATTTATCAAAAACAGACTGCTAGGATAATAATCAATGGAGAATTTAAAAACACTATAGCCATCCAAAAGGGCACAAGACAAGGATGTCCTTTATCACCATTGTTATTCATATTGATTTTAGAAGTTTTAAATAGAAATGTTAGAGAAGATATGGATATTAAAGGTGCCAGAATCAGAGATGAAAGCTATAATCTTCAAGCATTTGCAGACGACCTAGTTTTTATCTTAGAAGATCCTTTGGTAATGATGCCTAAACTCTTTAAAAAGATAGAAGACTATGGTGCAGTTACTGGGATGAAAATAAATAGAGAAAAGACTAAACTGTTAGTGAAAAATCTTACATTGGAGCAAAAAACAACCTTGATGGAGCAAGTAGACCTGCAAATTGTTAAGAAGGATAAATATTTGGGAATCTTTCTTACAGCTAAATGCACTACATTGAAAGAAAATAACTATGTTAAACTATGTAAGGAGATAAAGAATGATCTTGAAAGATGGGCTAACTTGCAATTATCACTGTTGGGAAGAATAGCTATAGTTAAAATGAATATATTACCAAAGCTTTTGTTTTTATTTCAAACAATTCCTATAAAAATTGATAAAAAGTGTTTTGATGATTTAAATACCCAAGTTTTGAGATTTATTTGGCAAAATAAGAAATTTAGGATTAAATTAAAAATGCTCCAGGAGGCCAAAGGGAATGGGGGCTTTGGCCATCCTGATTGGATGCTGTATTATCAAGCTTGTGTTTCAATGTGGTTAAAAGAATGGATAACTCTAAGAAATACAAGAATTTTATATCTTGAAGGGCATGACTTACAAATGGGATGGCATACTTATACGTGGTATGAGAAGTGTAAGACACATGACTATTTCTTAAATCTTTATATTAGAAATTCATTGATGTCAGTTTGGGAAAAGCTAAAGACAAAGCTTTATACTAAGTTGCCAAGAAGGCTTTCTCCTATGGAAGCTCTTACATATCCAAATGCATTGAATTTTAATATGATTGTGAGATACGATGATATTTTAGATTATGATGGAAAATTGAAACTGAATCAAGAAGTACAGGAGCAGGGTATTGATCTTTTTTGGTGACACAAGGTTCAAATACAATCGAGATATATTAAAGACTATAGAATGTATGGTTTTTATAAGGAACTAACAGTATTTGATCAAATGATTTTAAAACCAGATGAAAAAATGATTAAAAGATTCTATAATTTTCTCTTGGACATGAAAATGGAAGATGAACAAGTTAAGGAAATTATGATAACATGGGCATAAAATGTTGGATATAATATTACTGAAATGGCAAAAGCTGTGAGAAAGAAATATTAAGATAACCTTAGCAACTTCATATAGAGAAAACCTTGATAAGATGTTTTACGGGTTGTATTTATGCCAAATTGATTAGCAAAAACGTTTCCAAATATGTCAAATAGATGTTGGAAATGTAAACACAAACCTGGTACTTTTTATCATATGTGGTGGACTTGTGTTAAGGCAAAAAAATACTGGGTTAAAATACACAAATGGCTAGAGGAAATGCTACAAAAACCTTTAACATTTAGACCTGAAGTTTTTCTATTAGGCATTATTCCTGATGACTATGATAAACAATGTTTTTATATTTGATCTTACATGTAATTACTGAGGCGAGGATTGCATTTGCCCAACACTGGAGGAATGAAGAGCCACCTACTGAAGAGCTGATTTTAAAAAAGATTTTGAATTGCATGGAAATGGACAGATTGACCTTGTCTTTGAAGGAGAAGGAAGATACATACTTATGTCAAGCTTGGAACTCTTTTCATTATTGGCTAGAGAAACGGGACTATGTGTAGAATTGAATATGGTTATTGAATGTAAAAAGGAGTAAGATATCAACCCAGTATGTCCGATGTATTGAATACTTGTTGTTTTAGATTGGTATAAAAAATAATAAAATTTGAAAAAAAAGAGTGGCCAATCGGGCAGGAATGGAAGCACTGCAGTCCCAGCTGAGAGAATCTATCCGAAAGGATGCTGTGGGTGGTGGGATCCAAAGCCACTGAGTTTTCAAAGGCAATCAACCATGTTAGATTGCCCACCCACCCAATCTCACTGCATAGGGTGATTAAAGCTGTTCCCATTCTGAAACAAAACCTGAAGAGTGATTAACACTGATTGAGATACTCCATTTTGTTCAAGAGTGCCGTGATGTGGCCGTTAACCACCTGGCTAAGACAAAGGAAAGGCAAAGGCAGAAGAATGAGAGCAAGACCTAAGAGGAGATGGAAGGCCTCCATGAAGGAAGGAGCTGCCTTGAGTTGACAAGAACCAATGAGGGTGGAGAAGGACTGGAGGTTCACAGGGCTGCCAGAAGTCCAAGATGACTTGACTGCACACAAGAACAAGAACAAGAACAAGAACAAGAGAGAGGATGCACCTCAGCAGACACTTGCAGCAAGCATCTGGCTTGAACCAGCTGGCATTCAGCCTGCCCAGGCAAGTGATCCTAAGCATGTAGCAAGTGGAAAATGATGCAAACATCTCATCAACTCCCACTAACTGCTCAGTGGAAAAATCAGCCTGCACACCCAGGTCTGCCATGGGAATCTTTCCCTGCCTCATTTTAAATGTGGATCCCCCATCAGGGTAAGTTGTCCTGCAGAAATGAATGAAAATGCAAGTAGTGCGCACTTTATCAGTGCTTTTTCACTTCAGTTGCAGGAAGCTCTTCTTCTGTTTCCATATATGGAGAAGCAACAGGGGAGAGGATTGAGATGTGGGCATACCCAGAGGGGCTGTATGGGCTGGGCTGCATCAAATTGAGCACTTCTCAAAGAAATGGTGGGGGCTATATCTACCAAGGCAGCTATCCAGCCTTCCCTTAAGAACCTGACAAATTGCACTGATAGTCACTCAGTGGCAGAGGTCTTTCAGGTGGATCGGCCTTATCGGTCCTGCAGCTTGTGTGTCCTTCAGAAATTGCAGCCATTCCATCCAGCAGTCCCTGCACTGCTAGAACCTTGTGCCACACCTCCCTTTTCGAGCCAGTACTGTTGCTAACAACTTTGGCCCTAGCCTGGTCTTCTTCCTGGCTGATAAGGCATGAATTTCCACAGTTCAAGGGGCAGAAAGGGGCAGTCCATTCCCAAAGGTCCACACGGAAGGTAAGAGTGATGCAAACCCCTTATTTTGCCTCCAGGCTTCCTGGACTCTGCTTACTTCTCTGCCCTGTAATTATGGATGGTCTTGGTGAATTCCACAGGGGTTTCCATCTAGCAAGTCAGTAACAAAATTCCCCTAAGAAATCATGCAGAATATGTACATGCCTTGAGCTTTTTTTCTGGGGGCTGCAGCTGCTCAGACATCTGCCTATCTGCTCATCTCTTCTGGAGATTTGCTCCTCCTGATAAGACAACTCTTTCCGTGTGTCTTGCTAATTGAGAAAGGAGAGCCTCCCTCTTCCACTGATGATTCTCCTGCTCTTGCTGCTGCTATGGCTCTTGCCTCCAGCCACCCAGATGATGTCAACTGTCGTGTGTCCTTTGTTCCAGCAGTTTATGCAGCCAATGGACTATTACAGGCCAGGAGACTTGATTGTTGGTGGGAATTTAGTGCTTGGCAAATGTTCATTTATTGCTAGAGAAGAGTTTCATACATCAGCACCATCAAGATTTGGTTTTAATAAAATGTGGGTTCCTCTCAAAGGGATCTGGGATGCATGTGTGCATGTTTGCTTTCACACCAGGGGACTCATTCCAGGGAGGGGTGTCAGGGATGTTGCTCAAGAGGACATCTTGTCTATGAGAGTCGCAGAAATGTGCCAGGAGGGCCCTCAACCAGAAGGGAAGCCAGATGTGGGGTTTCTTTCCTGCTCTTTTCTCAAGGGGTGCAGGGTAAGCAGCAAAGGTAGAGTGAAGTAGCCATTTGTTCTCGTTATGATGATCCTCATAGGATGGTAAGGCTGTCCTGCCATCCTTTCCCCAAATGGATTCCATCCAATGCAAGGCTGGCAAGTGGTGTGAAATTTCTTCTCTAACTTTGTAAAGTCTGATGTAATCTCCCTGAAGCTTCTTTTGGCAACGTCACAGGTTTCCACATGTTTGCGAAGGAAGGGATGTTTGCCAGTGGATCTGGTGCAGCAGGGAACCTTCTCTATACTCTTCTCCTGTTAAAGAAATCAAATGTGTTCAATATAGGGAGTTCAGATGGAGATATCTTTGGCAAGTCATCCTGGGGGAAATGATCCTGGCACATTTTTCTTGAGGAAAAAAGTGTCACCAGTTCAGTTCTTGTCCTTAACCACGTCCTGATATTGCTCCTGCCATGACAGATCAATAGTCAGGAACTACCAGCACATCTTGGCTTTGGTGTTTGCTATCACTGAGCTCAACAAGGATCCAGCCCTCCTTCCCAACATGACACTTGGCTTCCGCATCTATGAACACAAGGACCTGGTCAGAGAAGTGCATTACAACATCCTCTACCTGTTGTCAACACGGGACAGAAGGATTCCCAATTATAAATGTGACAAGCAGGATCTACTAATCTCCATCATACAGGATTTTGATTCCAAATCTTCATCATCCATCAGCTCCTTAATGGGTATCTTCAAGATTCTGGAGGTAAATGAATTCACCTGGAGATAGATGAGAGTAACCTGCAAGGAGAAAGACCTACTTTAAAGTCAGATTTCTCCTTACAGTGGGTGCTTTTCTTCAATTCCGGATCACAGGTTCAGGTGGCTTTCCCACTTGGTGAGGCAACCTTGTGACCATCTTAGTGAAGTCCAGGACTGATTCTCAGGAAAGTTTTGGGTAACAAAACCCAGCTAGCCTTCCTGAGATGACCAATTTAGAGAAATATTAGGCATTTCTGTGACACCTTATACAGAAAGAAACAAATCAGTTGCATCAAAATGCTCATGGTTTGTCCTGGCATGAGTGAATCAGCTGCCTCACAGGGATGGTTGAAACGATAATCCTACGCAGCATCTCATAATGGGATGGACTGGGCCTTAAAGAGAGCCAGGCTGGTGTTAAGAGTGCTAAGAGGGTGGGATTGGGATACTGGAAGTCTGGGTTCTAGTCCACACCCAGCCTTGGATTTCCCTGGGTGACTTTGGGCCAGTCACAGAACCTCAGCCAAATCTTCCTTACAGGGTTGCTATGGGATGATATGATAGGAGGAGAGGAGGAAGAGATGTATGCAAGTTGCCTGGAGTTCATTGGAAGAGGGAAAAAAGTGATCTTAATACAAGGGGCAATAAAATAATTAAAGGCTACTTACGGCAAATTCAAAATTGGCATGCTAAGGGAAAGCAATGCTATGGCACACATGCTTCGAAAGAAGTCCTTCATATGGGCTTGCTGTGGGCAAAGAGTTGACCTGTGTGCAAGAACAGTCAGACTTGAACTTCTCCCACAGGGTTCATCCCATGTTGTTGTTTCTATTCCTCAACGTTCAGCCCCATGTTTTTGGAGTCAAGCACACAAGGTTTGAAGTGAGGCAATGTCTGGTTTTGAAGAAACCTGAGCAGCATTTTATCTCAATTTTGTCCATCCTGTTTTAGTTGGACATGGAATGCAACCATTTCCACCAAATACTGCCATTGGGAGGAGCACCTAAATCCCCAAAGCTCTGCATATGCTTACAATGAGATGCACCTTTTGAAAATGAATGGATCTCTTTCCTGCCATGAGTGGTCCTTCTTCCAGGGCTCAGTCCACTTCAGTCCAGAGGTTTGTGGACACATCTATACTAGGGATGGGCAATGGCTTGTGCCTAGGAGTGAAGAGAGCTATGGTGCATGGGGGCAGAGACAGAACATATTGAGAGCTCCTGTTTGTGATTCCACATCCCAGCAGGCAGTTTGATGCCTCTTCCTAGGATAACACTCCATGCATTTCAAGCCATGGCTGCTACAGCATGGAAGCTTAGTCAAAATAAGAAACATTCTTATTTTCTAAAGGCCACCAAATATTGCCATGTTATCAGGAGTTTCCTTGCTTCATCTATCCTTCTGGTTGCTGCACTGCATTCAGGGTGAAAAAAATGCCATTTCCACCTTTCTTCCAGATTAATACACAAGAAATTCCTCAGTATGAGGGCGTAGTCCAGTTACTGCTGCATTTCCACTGGAACTGGATTGGGCTGCTTGTTCAGAGCGATGTCCATGGTGAGCGTTTCCTCCAGGCAGTGACCCCCCTGCTGCAACAGAAGGACCTCTGTGTGGCCTTCACTGAAATGTTCTCAACGACTGATACTGCACAAAGGAATCAAAGGGAAACTGGGTACATTCCTCGAGTGTGGTGGGAAGCAGAAGTCATAGTTTTCTTTGGTGACCACACTGCAATTGGACAACTAGCAATATGGTTACATAATTGTGCAGAAAATACAGAAATCCCATTTCGGAAGGTTTGGATCCTGACCTCCCATTCAGAAATTGAAGAAACCACAA
>NW_025335780.1:0-2494 GCF_004798865.1 Varanus komodoensis
GGCAGGCATCACCAATGGGCGGAAGTGTGGCTTCCTCCTAGACGGTTTGTGGTGAATGTTCCTCCATCTTTTCCTCCTGAGCAAGAAGCAGAGTAGAAGTAAGGCTTGTTTATATACTGAACAGAAGTTCCCTGGGCAAGTCCCCAAACAGGCACACCATAAACTATGCAAACAGAACAACAAACCAGTAAACACTCAGCGCACACTCAGTAAACTCTCAGTGATCGCATACACAAAGGTTGAGACAAGCTGTCTTGCCTGGGGCCAAAAGGAATGCAAAGATATCTGAAAATCGGGCCCAGTGCAATCCTCTCAGCATGTTTCCTCAGAAGTAAATCTCATTGGGATTGATAGGGATTGCTCCCAGGTAAGTGTGCAAAGGAGAGCAGTTGCAGTGAGCTTCTTGGACTGGGGTGTGAGCATAGGTTTCTGTCACCCATCTCCAGCCATTAGTAGTCCACCACATTTGGAAGGCATCAGGGTATTTTATTTGTTAATTATGCTTAAATCCCACCTTCTCCCACTGTGGAACTCAAGGTGGCGACCTGCAGTTCCTGACAAAGGGCGGTGCTGTGTAGATTACTCACTTCCTGGAAAGGCTCTGTTTGCTCAGACCTGACTGTTTTAAGTGCCCTTCACCTTTCCGCTCTATCTTGAACCTCCAAGTGCTGGGAAAGTGGAACAGTGCAAGCCGATTTCTCCATTTGTTGAGGCTCAGGGTTCCGGCAGGATTACAAACTCCATTTAGGATGCAATCCTATGTTGCTGGGCCTGGAGCCATGCACACGTCTGCATTCACGCATCCCGTGCAAGCCATGGCAGAGACGGTATTTACTACCCTGCACTTTGCACCCTGTTTTTCATCTCAATACCTGCTGGCAATCTAGAGGAAGTGCTGCAGAGCGGGAGGGAAAGACCCTGGGATGCCATCTGGGTGAGCGGTCTGGCTCAGCCACTTCCCCTTTCTTTCCAATCACCCGGCATGCCCTTTGATCCCTCTCCGAGGTCTTTTTCCAAGTGCAAAGGCATGGTTCCGCCCGCACCAGCTGCCCAAAGCAGCGGGGTCCACTTTCAGAATTGTGGCTCAGAGGCTGGAAGGCCCTGGGGCTATGGCTCTGAAAAACCCTATGCCCTTCTCCCCAAGCAAAGTTGGGAGCCCGCAGGATTCATCCGTAACAGAGAATTTTCAGTCGCAGCTGCAGCTTATCTCCACTTCTAGTTTTCTGCCATGTTTTAGGGCAAAGGCAGGCGTAAGATCCAGAGCGTCCCTGGTGGCCTGGGGGTGGGGGGTGTCTCTCTTTCCTCCCCATTTCAAAATTGGAGTGCCAGAATATAGTCAAATAAATCAGACGCAGGATCAGACACCCAAGTTTTCTCCTGCTCATCCTCCTGTGGCAGGAATTTTGGGGACCTTTTTATTTTCAAATCTTGCAGGTATGTTTATTCTTTCATTCATCGTCTTCTTAACAAATGAAGGGAACACTTTTAAAGTATAAACTATCTGAGAGTGGAGATGGTGGCTAGGACAGAAGATCACTCGGTGAGGTAAGAGGATCGAGCGATTTGGTGCCATAAAGCGGGTTGCCTTTGCCGAGGGGCAGAACAGTCCACACGCGCTCATACAGCCCCCCCTCCCAGCCTTGAGGCGATAAAATACATTTGAACTGAATGCTCTTAAAACGCAGTGTTTACTCGGAACAGATTGAGGCTCTGTGCCGGGCAGAAGTTTACTGCGTAAATTAGTCTCTGCACATGCGAGATTAATTTCTACTCCCTGCAAGAGGTTTCCATGCAGACATTTTGCAGGAAGTGACGCTGCCCTCTGCTGGACAGTGCTCACATTTCAGCTCCACGGTGCCCCCCCCTGCAGGGAGGCAGTTGTGGAGGGATTTCCCGCAGAATCTGAAAAAGCGACCTTTGTGCAACGTTTATTTCACAGCCTGGAAAGCGCTTTTACGCGTGGAGGGCTTCCTTCATGAGAAAACCCCTCTTCCCCCTGCAGGAAATGATGCGCGGACGGACGGCAGCAGCCTGCTTCTCCAACGTTCAGCCTTATTTTTGTGGCCCTATAGCTCGGGTTTTCACGAGTGTGCATTTTATTCTTGGAAAGCGCCGCGCCTGCACCAAGCGCAGCCCCGTGCCCCGTGCTCAGTTCCAGGCATCCACGCAGCACTTTTCCGCCTCAAGGAAGAGCCCAGCAACTGGCTGCCGCTAGAGGGGAGTGGAGTCCACACAATAGCCCCTTCCTGTCAGTCCTCGATTTAAAATGAAGCGGGGCTGCGTCCTCCGGAGGGTTCCCAGACGGGCACCCCGCAGGTGAGCGAGGCGAGATTCGCCCCAAGGCGTTGCCTTGGCCGGTCCGCCACACCTGCCACGTGGTCTTTTACGTTTGGTGGGCATAATTTCAGCGATGAAAGGCCGTTCTTGGGTACAGAAGGCAAAGTATGGACGAAGAATGCCATCTGTGTTATTTTGATGTCAGATGTCTTTGGCT
>NW_025335780.1:3099-12156 GCF_004798865.1 Varanus komodoensis
ACTTGAGAGCAAGAAGGAAGGAACGGGCAGGACCGCACCTGTGCAGGAACATGCCGTCAGACGGACCATACGCCCTCGTGTGCCCGTCTGTTTCTGGCAAGAAAGCTTCCGAAAGACTTGCCAGCCATTCTGCACTGCACCCCGAAGTGCTCTCCATAAACCGGTTCAGGCAAGATCTGAACAATTCAGATGTGAGAGAAGGCTGCGATGTTTTATTCGATTTCCTCTCATTGTTAAACCATCCCGAGACCATGGTAAGGGTCAGGCGAAACAAGTTTTTTAAAAAATAAATAAAATAAATAAGGAAAAATAGGCAGTTTTAGTCACTCCTGCTTTTTGCACATTGCACAGTGAATTTGGGGGAGTGGCAGATTCGTGGAAGAGACGTGTCTCTGAAGACCAGCAGCTGTGATGGATGAGCAAAGGCTCTGTGCGTAGGAATAGAGTACTTTGGAGGGCAAATGGCAGGGAAGGATCACTGCTTTCTGACTTTCTGGAGATATTTGGCTGGGCATGCCTGGAAACAGGATCCTGGGACAGATGTGCTGTAGGTATAATATCTTTAATGCCAGAGACACGCGTTGTTCATGGACGGCAGAACTGCAGGCCGTGGGTATGCCAGCACATCCCCATAAGCACTGCGCTGCCCTTCCTTTGTGGAACCAGAGCTACCAAGGGCACGATCTTATGGCCCCCCAGTGAGGTTGCAGTGGGGCCTTGGGGCAGAGCAAAGGGGGCATTCGTCCTGGGGCCAGAATAGCGATCGGAATGCCTTTCCTTTGCACATCTGTGGGAAGGCTGCTCAGCAGTGTTACGAATCAGCATCAGTGCATTTGCCAGGTACTGTACAAAGATCTGCACTTGCTCCCATCTGCTTCTTGTATTATCTGCAGCCTCTCCATACAACAACATGCCAAACAGCTTCTAGCAGAGCTGGATGGAAGACAGTGAAGACAGAGCGAGTGCCAGCTTGCTTCCTCGCCAACAAAAGGAAGGGTTCTTAAATAAGTATACTTGATATTAAGCAAAGGACAGCATTCTATTGATCTCAGAGAAGTTTCTGTTAACATCTGAGTGTGTGTGTGTGTTTGCAGCCTTTTTAAAATCTTACTGCCAAAAAACCCTCCCACAGCAGCTCACAAAAATGAAAAATAAGACAGCTATGCAAAAACAGCTTCTGGTTCAGTTTGTTGTCTTCAGCCAAACCTTATTTCATGTAAACATCTGGGCTGAATTCCCTGCCTGCTAATAACATACGCCGCCTAGACCGCCTTTTGAGTCCTTGGCGGCATATAAATATAATAAATAAATAGAGGCGGTGGCTGAGGGCGCTAAGAAAGGGGCAGCTTGTTGTCAGTCCATAGCTGTGTTGTGCCAGGGAAAAAGACAGACGTTCTTCTCCTGAAAAAGATTCCTTGGTGACCACTGCACATCCTGGAACGTGATACAGAGCCAGAGAGCCCCTGCTCCTTCCCTCCCTCCAGTGCTGACAGGCTCTTCATAAATGTGAGCAGCTTAAACTGGCCACATTCTGCCAGTTTTGGTTTGCTTAGAGCAGAGTTCTCTGACACAGTAGCGCATAGTGCAGGTGCAGCCTTCCTGCTGCTGAGCGCTGAAAATCCAGAGCTTTCCCATTGGGTTTGTTCTTGCAGCAAACCTCCTTTCCTCCAACGAAGTCTTAACTCAGTGGCCATCTGGGGGCAACAGGTGGTCCAGCTGGCCAGCTCAACCCATGGGTGATTGAGCGGAAACGTAGGCAAGTGGATCCTTTGGTAGGTTGTCCCTGGTCAAGTCTTAAACAAGCTGACCCAGATGTTTCTGGTCTCCCCATTTGAATTTGGTTGCCTGAGACCCAAACAATAATTCTTGATCATACCTCATGGCATGTGAAGCCTATAGGACATTGCTGCAATATTCACTGAGTTACACAGATACAGATTTGGAAACAATTGCTAGGATGTATTTGAACTGTACAGAAAGCACATAGCATCATTAATTATTGTAATTTAATAGCTAAGGCACTCAGGGTGACCGACAGCGTATTAGAACTTTGCAATGTAAAACATAATGCAAAAACATGTACAAAATAATTTTAAACACGCATATGAATATAAATCCCATGTGTTGTCAAATGCTCAGGAGTAGAAGAAAATCAAGGAGCAGCATTAGAAGAGCCGCTTTCCCATGGAACTTGCTGAATGACCGGACTAGCGTTCTTTCATTCTGTGAAGAGGCAGCTCTGGATCTAAGATGCAAAAAAGCTGCTCCCACATCCACAATATGAAGTAGTACTCAAGAGCGTCCCAAAAGATTGGGAGCTAAGCTGTAAAGACTGTTTGTTATCCAGCAGCTTCTGGCAGGGGGATCATTTGTGTCACAGCTTCTCACATTTTCTAGTTTATGTGTTTTACAGTCCTCCATCTTCCTATTCAATGACACACCACTTCATATGTCCATCAGTTAACACAGTAATTACTTACATCAGCGTTTCTCAAATTTCTCAAAGCCAAAACTGTTTCTTCCGAATTAGAAGCAAAAATTTCACTCTTAAAGCTCGAAGGTGTTCTTGTTGTTAGAGCGTCACAGCGAAAATTGCCCACCCTCAAGTAAGACGCACCAAGAGTGTTTCTGCATCCCGCGAGGTTGAGCGCTTGTGCAAAGAGCAGAGGCGCCTCAAGGGCAGAGCTCCCACTAAACCATCAACCCAGCTCTCCTGCCCCCCAGCAGGGTGGTGCTCGCAGAGTCGGCACTGTTTGCCATGCCAGGGCACCCCATAATTTCAAAGGCTTGTGTAAGGCACTCTCAGCTCCATGCTCCAACCCCTCAATAATTTTAGTTGCCCTTCTCTGCCTTTTTTCCCCCAACTTAATAATACCCCTTTTCAGGTGTGGCGATCAGAATTGGTCATGATATTCTAAGTGCGATCAGACCAAAGATTTGCATAAGAAGGGCATGATCTTGGCAGTTTTATTTTCAGTCCATTTCCTTTCTGTGCCTAAAATAGCATAAAATGGAAATGGTGGAACAAGCCAGAATGAGAGGCCTTGTTTTCTCCCTCCTCTTCCTCCTCCTCCTCCTCCTCCTCTTCTAAATTTGTACAAAAGCTGCTCATTAGCATTATTCTCAATTTTGCTATACTACAGTGTCACCTTGTGGTTGCGTGATGGAATATAGAGGAGGGCAGCCAGAAAAGAAACCTAGGAAAACCGCATGTGTAAAAGAGCTGATTTTAATCCCAGAAAGAATCCAGGAGCAGGCTTGTTCGCGGGCAGAGGGGGTGAAGCCTCGGGTTGAAAAGCCCTGCCTTACCTTGCTTTCATGACTATTTTTGCTTCTGCTCTGATGCTGGATAGGAGCATGTCCATTTGAGGGCCTTCTTGCTGGACTCTTTGGTAAATTTACATGGTTTCCATGAATATCTTGCTTTGCACTATATTTGACATTTCTGTTGTTTTTCTTATTTCTTTGTAAGTCACTCTGGGACTCCTTTTAGTTGTATGAAGCAATACGTAAAGGTAAAATGAAGCTGGAAAGGAAAACTGATTCATGAAAGGGTAACATCTGCAAGTTATTTTCTCGTTGGACAGGAGAAAAGAGTTGATGGCAAGAGCGATTAGGCAAGAACAGGGCAAAGTTGAACCATGCGATGCGGGCATGGTCTGAAGGCAGCAGGCTCATTGATGGAAAGCTTGGAAGTCGTCTGTTGACAAAGCAGTGGACAGAGTTCCATGGAGAAAGGCAAGAGAATGAACTGGTGTAATGGGCAGATTGGTTTAAAAGCAGATGATTAATCAAATCCAAAGCTTTAACCTGTTAACGCCCTGATAAAGAAAGATGGTGTCCTTTAATTTGCTCTTTGCTTTTGGCAACAAGCTGTTAGTCAGAATTGGATTGGTTTGCCTGGTAAGATAACTGGCTAACATTGATGAAGGATGCTTTTTACATTAACTGCATATTGTTTTGGAGTATGTTTGGTTTGGTCCCCTGGTTCTCACTAACTCTGAGCCAATCAGGCATTGCTCTCAGTGTATCAGCTACTCCCCATCTGAAGTTTCTAGCAGAACTTACCCACATCACAGGTTGGGTGACCTTTTATGCAGCACCGTGAAAGAGGAGAAGCCCTAAAAGAGGAGGTTGCAGATCAGCACATGCTAAGCTACATGTTGCATGATGCAAGTTTAAAAATGATTACTTTTAGAAGAAATGCACTGCATCTCACCTTGGAGGGCGTTCCCAAGGTTTGCACAGGCCCAGCCTTGGGTTAAACTAGGGGCAAATCCAGTGAGCCAAGCCAGTGGGCTAGTTGAAGGCCGAAAGCAGTAATGTCGGTGCAGAAATGGGGTAATCCAAAAGCGGGTCCTCAGGAAGGGTCCAGAGGTCAGTGGGACAAGCAACCAGCCTGAGATACTATAGCAGGATACGATGAGTTAACACCAAGGCGTTGCTCGAGCGTCAGGTCCCAGCTGAGAGCCAAGAAGTGGAGGAGTCCAGCATCGCAGCCCACGCTCAGCTGCAGCACGTCTTCTGGGAGAAGTCCTTCGTGTGAAGAGGGGCTTGTTCCTGAGTACTCCTCCCCTTGGCAGATGGGTGCTCCTCTCAGCAGAAGTTCTGGCCTGCGGCTTGAGGCACCACAGCTCTCCACTTGTCTTGGGAGCTGATTTCACCTTGTGTTGCAGGTCAGCACCCGTGGGCCACCACACCCCAAGGGCCTGTGTTCCTACTGGCGCTCCTTCCGGCCTCCGGGAACGGACTTCCTCCTCCAGGCTGCCTGATCCTGGGAGCATGAGCTTCTCCTCTGCAGAGGATTTGACCAGAAGGGGCTTGCCAGCAGGGAAGGCTGTGCCCAGGTGAACTCCATGCTGTCTAGGTGTAAACCGTGTATGGGCACCTTCAACCGCCTCCCGCTCTCTCTTCTTACAGTGCCACATCTTTGAAATGGACTTAGAGTGGACAACATGCTGAGGCGAGGATAATTTCCAACAGAGGACAGTCCTTGGTAAAGTGGGACACCCGGCGACCAAAGCTATGGCATTGGCGTGGCCCACTTTCTCTTGCCCTCCACTCTCCAGTATCAGCCACGGCCAGTGAGGGGAGGAAACATGGAGACATCGTGATGCGAATGGCTCTGCTAGGCGCTAGGAGAGACAGCAAAAGGTACGCTGAACATTATGGGGGCAGCGGCAGGTGGAACGTGGGCTTGCTCGACCCCATGTCCGTGGGAACGCGCATCAACACAGCCGAGCTGGAGAAGGAAAAGAGTCAGCGGGGTGCCTCTTCCTCGGCAGTGAAACAGTGCTTGGGCTACGGCTGGGGGAGATGAACAGCAACGCCATCACAACAAACCCTTAATTCATACCAGTTGTGGTGCAGAAATGTAAGCTGCCATCCGGAGAGCTGAAATCATGTGGACGGTGCCATCTGTGTGTAATTGTCCAGCTACATTTTCCATTACATTTTCCTCTGGAGGAGCGGGACGGTGTGCGACTGAGTAGCAATCGTAACAATCACGCTTGACAAAATATCCGTCAAGAAATCATGCTACCACGGGCCGGAGGAGTGATCTGCATTTCATTCTGACACATACGAACGGTCTCTTTCTCAACAATACCGCACACACAAAATGATACAAAATTTAATTTTTATCCCAAATATTGTAAAGCGATGGGCCAGACAGATGGGCAGGTATGGCATTACTTCATTTGAGGCATGCAAAGCTTGGCTCTGGGCCCGAAGACTGCAAATGCTTCAGGAGTCCTTGGGGGCTAACAGGCATTAAATTCAGTGAGGCCCCGAAATGAGAATATCTGGCAATTGTTGTGCTTTGTTTTAACCCTGAAAGGGCCCATTGGGCTGAGCAAATAGCTACTCTTGATTAATTGACCTGTCATGTTCAGCTCCTTCATACAGTTTAAAAGGAAATGGCAAATGCTGACATATTTGCAGAGAGTGGAATGGTGGACTGGGGGGAGGGGAGCAGGGAAAGGAGTTTTTGGGAAATAGATTTATAAGATCTTTCTGTGGGGACTGTATAAGTAAATTCGTCCAACCTGCAGAACTGCTGCACCAGCTGTCCGGCATTCCCAGATCAGTTCTGACCATTTTTTAAAATTCGATTTATATCCTGCCTTTTTCCTACAAAGGGCTCAAGGCAGCTTGCATTATTCTCCTCCTCCATCTTATCCCCACAACAACAGCCCTGTGAGGTGGGTTGGGCTGAGAGTCTGTGGCTGGCCCAGCGTCACCCAGTTGGCTCCATGGCTGAGCGGGGACTCGAACCCAGATCCCCCTGAGCCCCAGTCCTACACTGGCTTGATGAGCTGAAGCCCTGTTGAAACTTTTAGGGGCGTTGTCTAATGGAGCATCACCACTGCCCTGCAAATGCAGTGTTGATCCCGTCTGGGAAGCCCCAGAAAATCACGCTGGACGGGTCGGAGGCTCTGAGGTAGTTCAGCTGCAAGACCAGTTGCAGGGAGTGCCTAGTGGCTAGCGCCCATGGACAGAGCGCCTCCGTTCCTGGGGGCTTCCACACCACAGGGGTGTTCATGTCGACAGCCAATGCACATTATATAGAGGGAATCCACGATGGCGGGCCATTGCATTGGCTCCAATCAGCCATGCTTCATTCAGAGCTGCTCCACCTGAGGCATGGCTTATGTGCGCAGGATCCATCACTCACAAAAGTTCGAGGGACTTGTGCACAAAGTTGTTATCCTCTGGGTCCTCTCCCGCATTTTCTAGCCTTTTCTGCAGATTTTTTAGGGCGAGGAAAACCAGGGATTACATTTCAAGCTGAAATGCGCACATTGCTGCGAGTCTGGGATCCACGATCCCAGATCCGTGTGAGACTGCCTCCCCTTCTCTTTTCTGGAAGCCTGTGCAAAGTGACCCCCTGCTCTTGGGAAACACGAGGCACATGTGGCAGAAGATCCAGACACCTTAGTGGTCCAGGAGGGAGTTGAGCGCTGGGTTATGACCCTTCTTGATTTGCTCCGCAGCCCGACTTCATGTCTGCGAAAGAGCTACCAAGACTGCTCCCTCCTTCCCAGCTCAGGTAAATCATTCCACTTGCGCAGCCTAAAACCTTCTTGGGGACAGCTGTGGAGGAATCAGGGCAAGATGATAAACTGCACATTTCCAGGGAAGAGGCAGTAGAACGATTTGGCCGGTAAAGAGTCATCCCAATCCAGGAGCTCACTCCAGCCTTGGCCGCCATGATCCAGGTTAGAGCTGCAGCAGGCAGGCAAAGAGCCCCTCTTTCTCTAAGGGATGTGCGGTTGATTAAAGGTTCACACCGATGTTGTGTCCTCTGTGCGTGAGCAGCGCTCTTGCTGTGAGCTGAAGCTGCTCCACTCCGGAAGTGGGAGACGTTCTGGTCATCTGTGACTCGGACTAAACAAGATTCTGAGTATAATGGAAAGCAATAGCAATCACACACTACAACTCATCCATATTTTATATTATATATTATCTTATGTTCTAATATTTTAATTAATATTATATTTTATTATTGTGTTATATATTATATTTATTATATTGCTTGTTATAATATATGATACAATAATAATACCCAAATAAATATACTGTGAACCATGGAACTATCAAACCTAAAATGCTACAGAACAAACCATGCCGTGGCTACCAAAATACAACCACAGAATCACAGATGCATGTGAGACTGGGATCAAGCTAACCGACTCTGCCATGCACAACTGTGGACACAAATATATTTGCCTATTCATATGGATCTTGTGTGGGCCATTTGGAGCCTGAGGGCATGTTTTGATCTTTCAGATAACTTGAATTAGAAACGGCATTGATACACTTCCTTTCAAGGTGTTGTTGTTAGTCACAAAGTCATGTCCGACCCTTTGCAACCCCATGGACAACACTCCTCCAGGCCTTCCTGTCCTCCACCATCCCCCGGAGTCCACCCAAGCTCACACCAACTTTCTCAGTGACTCCATCCAGCCACCTCATCCTCTGCTGTCCCCTCCTTCTTTTGCCATCAGTTGGGCCCAGCATCAGGCTCTTCTCCAGGGAGTCCTTCCTTCTCATTAGGGGCCAAAGTATTTGAGTTCCATCTTCAGGATCTGGCCTTCTAAAGAGCAGTCAGGGTTGATCTCCTGTGGGACTGACCGGTTTGATCGCCTTGCTGCCCAAGGGACTCGCAGGAGTCTTTCAAGGTGTAAGAAGCCCCTAAGGCAGCTCAGAGTTCCTTCAGAAACTAGAGTCCCTCATCTTCTCCTGCGTAAAAGAAAAGGAGGGGCCTTAATTAACATATGACTAACAGTGGCACAACTCTGCCTAAAGGCTTACCACTTATTAAAACATTTAAACGGTAAAGCATCCATAAAACTTGTGAGTCGGCAATAAAACCTCTCCAGCCTGATGCAACTTGTTCTTGTTCCTCTCCAGAATCCTTTCCTTCTGAAGGCTGCGATTTCTTCCCATGCTCTGCCTTGTGGAACGGCTTGATGCTTTCCAAAGATTTCTTAACAAAGGTATTTTTGTTAAGAGATCATAATCGATGTATTCTTACCACAGGCATCTGGGAGTCTTAAAGACCTCACCACAGGTAAGCTTGCAAACATTCCTTCATCACTAATTGATTTCCATGTGCTTTTAAGTGTTACCAGAACTTGGTTCTGGTTGGGGAGCAAAACATGGGTCCAAAGCATTATATCGAATTTCAAGTTTGCACTTGCCTCTCAGGAATGTTTGTTTTTAAGGACAAAGGTGATTTCTGGAATGACTTCAGATTTTGTAAATCAAGTAAAAAATTGAGGAAAATGTTGGGATGAATTTACATAATATTATGCTGACTGAGAACCCCCATAATCCTTGGTATGATTAAGGAAGAGAAAAGCCACAGGCAAAGTATTATTTTTGTGAGATTAAAGAATTAGCTAAGGGTGCTGGTGAAGTCATAAAATGTAAGTCATAAACCCAAGAAAATTTTCTCTTTGGATATGTATATGTATCTCTAAGTTACCTAACACTCTCTTCTAGCTGTCCAGTTGGAGCCAGTAGTGATTGGGGCAGAGATATTCCACACAC